>NC_056730.1:432307930-432470430 GCF_019279795.1 Protopterus annectens
TAAACTTAATTTTTTTTTTTTATTAGTACAAAAGTTGTAAAACATATTTTCAGCATGTAAGGGTAAATGATGTGGAGATAAAAGGTTTTTACACTTAAAATTTTAAGTATGTAGGGAGTTATGGTTACCAGGATTGTTTCTTTAAGAGAGCCTTTTTTAATTGAAGCTTTTTCATTGATGTAATATTTCACACTCATAGGTTCTAATAAACATGACTGTGGGAACTGATTTCATTCATTGGTTAAATGTGATTGAATGCAACTGTCATGTGATTTTATAAGCATTGCTTTTTAAACTGGTGAAGTGAAATGTTCAGCCATTTTACTCACTGTTATTGAAGAAGTCTTATTAAAGTAAAAGGACAAAAGTGCTAAACATATATCTCCATTGTGACTGTCATTTCTGTATTTCATTGTGGATATTCTGCTTCTTTTTTTATGTTGCTCTTTTGAATTTTACTTGGCTGTTTGATGTTCTGTGGAATGACAGGCCTGTTCATTGATTTAATGCCACAGGATATTAACTTGGAGTTATCCCTACATGCAATACCTGAAGAAATCATTAACCTTACGCAAAAACTTTCATCGGCAGTTGCAGCAGTCAGCGGTCTTTTGGAGAGTTTCAAATCTGTCAAACATTCCAGTGAAGTTCTCACCGGCAGCAACAGAGTTATTCAGCATAGTTCCCAGAGCCTTGGGGGATGGAACAATGCACTCAATGACTGACCTCCAATAGGAGTGTTGTCAGGTAATAGTACTAATACTTCGGATTTATTACATAATGTAGAGAGCCTTTTTCTAATAATGGACATGGGCATAGTTGCAGTCAAGGAAATAATAACAACAATTTACTTGACACTAGCAATGACTTTGAAACATGTAAAAACAACATCTATTCATTAGAAAAGCATGTACTTAAGCTTAAAAGTTTACAGTATGAAGTACATTTTTTATCTGAATGTATTAGACTAGAACAAGTACCATTTGGACTAACAGATTACTAAGTTCCCCAGTGGGATGGTACCAGGGCACAAATTACACACTGAATTAGTGAAGCTCTTTAATACCACTGGAATTAGCATGATGAAACTTCTGGTGGAGGATTACCAAAATAAAATAAGAGGTTTGGAAGAGCAAATAAGAAAAATCAATAATACAACTAAAAACAATTTGTATTTTCGGCAATTAAACAAATTATACTACGGTGTCAGTGCAAAATCAAGTAGAAGTATCTATTATCATTGAAAAAAATCACATTGTGATGCTGAAGCTTATCGTAAAGGTACAGCGTATACTATCAAAAACAATAACATTAAAAAACTTGCACAATCAACTAATATCAGCACTGCATCAATAAAGAATGCTCAGCAGGTCTTCACTTCCAACGTGATTGAAGTAAAACCACCCATTCTTTTCCTGGCCCCTTTTTCTAACCAGTTGACAATACCAGTAAGGACTCCTCACTGGGAAATGAAAAAGAGGAGTCATGGCATAGAAAAGCCAAGGGGGAAATGGAGAAACTGACCTGCAACAAGAGCATTATTAATTTAAGCAACTTTGCATTAAATAATGAACACATCTCAGTTTTGAACAAAGGGTTCTCTTTTATTCCTACCTGAAAGGCAAATATTACAAAGGTCATTGTTGATTTAAAACTCTATGTGGGCAAGCTGAATTTAAGCTATCTTTTGAAAGACATTCCACACTTTGAAAACAAGAACAAAATACCATCAATGATGCATGTGAAATGGACATCAGAAATAACATTGGGGCAAAACATAAGTCCTACAATTTAGAATACAAGGAAAGGGAAGCACTAAAATAAATATGTAACAAAGGCATCAGAATAATGAAGGGTGACAAAGGCAGCACAATAGTTATAATGGATACTGGCAAATATTCAAAGGCTCTTAAAGACATGTTGGCAGACCTACATTGCTATGAACCTGTCAATGAGAAAATAATTCTAAATAATTTCTCAAAAATTGATTCTACTTTACTTGACTTGTTATGCCACAAAAACATTAATAATGAGACTTACATGTTTTTTAAGGAGGAACATCCTAAAATTGTTAGATTTGTTGGCATTCATAAGATCCACAAGGATAAAAAAAATTTGCCATTTATACCTATAGTGGTGGCCAAATTTTATAAAATTGAGCCATTGTCAGTGCTCCTAGGCTATGTATTGACCCCATTGTCCAGGGGGCAGAATACTATCCAAAAGATTCCTGGTACTTGTTAGAATTGTTAGGTAAGATGAACCCCAATGTTGATGATTGTCTATTATGTGCTATTGATATGACCTCATTATGGTATTCCACACCGCAGAGGAGTAGAAATTTACAACAGAGTACTTAGCTAGGTTTAGCAATTTGGAAAATGATTTTAGTAACACACTGTGTACACTACTGGATATAGTGTTGCAAAATAATTTTTTTCAGTTTGATAATAAACTTTATAAACAAATTTCTGGAGTTGCGATGGGAGCTAGGATGACTCCAGTATATGCCAATTTAGGTTGCATGTGAGCAAATCCATCTCAAAGCTCAACCCCTTTTTGACAAAGTGATATATATTATATAGGCACTTTATTGATGACCTGTTTTCATATGGAAGAGGACAGAAGCAGAATTTGCAAATTTCTTTCACTGCTAAACAATTCCACCAGTTTTCTAAAATTCACTATCAATGGTATTGGAAAGGAAATGCATTATCTTGATATCAAGTTAGAAGTAGAAAATACACGTGGCAAACATAATAGGTTCATATGTTCATAAGTTTATAGGATGATGCTAGGCTATTCGCCTGGAGGCCCTTATAAGCCTAGTCAAGAATTTCACCCATGTTCCCACAAAGTCAGCACCTGTTTTCCCTGTCCAGCAGGGACACAGGTGGGATCCCAGGGGTATATTTACTGTTTCCCATCCAGTCATGCAGGTTCCTCTTAAAGAGGGCTAGTAAGGGACTCTGCTTGACATGGCAAGGGAGTCTATTCCACATATGGGGGAGCTGTTGTGACACAAATCTATCCCGCCAACAAGTTCTATTACTGTCACAGACCAGGTTGAGGCCTTGCATCTGGGTTGCATGAGTGGAGTTTGACTTATGGATATGCAGTAACTCCATCAAGGTTGAGTCTGAGATGGCCTTGTATGCTAGAGACAGGTCATCTCTGAGCAGTCTGTATGAGACTGAGTAGAGGGACAGGGCTTTTAGCCTGTCTGTATAGGATAGGTGTTTGAGACCCTGAATTTTCCTGGTCAGGAACCTCTGTGGTCTTTCCAGTTGCTGCATGTGCTTGGCAAGGTACATGCTGAAGGGGGCATTTTACTCGATAATGGGTTTGATAAGGGAGGAGTACAGGGATGTTATGATCTCCTTGTTCCTGGATGAAATACCTTTACTTATGAGGTGGGCCATGTAGAAACCCTTCTGTACAACAGAAGTAACGTAGTGGTCAAAAGTCAGGTTGCTATTAACCTGGGTGCCCAAGTCCCTCATGACTAATTGCATGCTTAGTATGCTGTTATTAATGTATAATTAGTGGGGATGCCATTTTCCCCAAAGGGAAAATGATGCATTTCTTGGCATTCAGTTTGAGGCCATGCTTCTGGCACCAGTCATTAGTTTGGGTAATGCCCTTTTGGAGGATGTTCACATCGCTAGAAGAATTTATGACAGTGCCCAGCTTGCAGTCATCTGCAACCTTGGTTAACCACAGACCACTATTTTTGGCTTGCACCTTAGAAAAGTACATCCCAAACAGTATTGGCCCCAAGACCGATCCTTGGGGTATGCGGCTTGTTACTTGTCTACTACTAGAGGTGGCTTCCCCTATTTTGACTGAGTGGGTTTTATCAGTGAGCCAGTTAGCTACCCATCTGGCAACATACAGGTTGACTCTGAGCTGGGAGAATTTATCTGTTATGCCCAAGTGGGGAATAGTGTTGAAGGCTTTGGCTAGTTCAAAGTAGATGATGTGCAATGTCTTCCCCTCATCCATGGCTTTGGTGACTGTTTTGAAGAAGGCCACCAAGTTTAACTGGCATGATCTCCATTTGACAAAACCAAACTGTGTGGGATCAAGCATTTGGTGGTTGTCAATTTCCGTGTCTATAATGTCCAAAATAATGCATTCCATGGCCTTGCAGATCAGACTAGTTAGGCTGATGGGCCTATAATTGCCGGGGTCAGTGGACACTCCTCCTTTGTGTACAGGGTGACAGTGGCTGTCCTCCATTCCACTGGGATGAAGCCGGTGCACAGGCTTTGGTTGAATAGGGTGCCTACTGATACTGAGAGCTCTTGCCTGAGTTCATGTAGGACACAGCCAGGGATGTTGTCAGGACCCATGGAGGCTGTATTTTTTGCCTTTGAGAGGGCATTAATGACCTTCTCCCTGGTGATGAGGGAAGGGGGAAGGTGCTGGGGATGTCCTGGTTAACTGATGGGGGACAGGGGTGTGAAGTTTTCACTGAACTTGTCTGCCAGCAGGTTGACTATGTCTATGGAGTTTGTGTATGTGGTATTCTTGACCAACAATTCAGAGCAGATTTGGGAGTTACTTTTGAGATTGTGGACATATGCAGTGAAGGCTTTTTGATTGTTCTTAGCGGATATGGCCAATTTGGACTCAAAGCTACCCTTAGGGGATTTCATCAGTGACCTTATTTGCTTGTTCAGACAAAGGAGAGATTGCTTCCAACTTGGAATCTGCTCCTTCTTGATCCTGGACAACAATTTTTTTCCTTTTATTATAGAGTCTGTTTATTGCTGCTGTCCACCAGGCAGGTTTACTCTTCCTTGAGGAAGATGATTTGGTCCTGTCAGGTATTACTGAGTCCATGCAGCTATATAGGTGCTCATATAGTTTTTGGTGTAGGCTTAGACATTAGTGCTTGTTCCAACTGAAGGGATGGTGGTTGTGAAGCTGCTTACACCTGCTCTCAGGAGGTTGCAGTCAGCTTTGGAAAAGTTTTTTTGTTTGACCGTGGCAAGGGGGGGGGGGGGGGCAGGTAGTCAGGGGAGATGGTGACTTCAAAAGTGATTTTTTATGGTTTGATCTTACCAAGGAGGATGACACTGTAGGGGTGCTACAGTGTCTACTCATGTTGGTTAGTACCAGGTCCAAGATATTTTCACCTCTTGTGGGGGTGTCGACCAGCTGATCCAATGCATTGGCATTGACAAAGTCGAGAAATTTCTGGGCATTCATGTTTGAGGTCGAATACGTCTTCCACTCTATGGTTGGGTAGTTAAAGTCACCCAGGATCAGGGTAGAGGGTTGAATCTTGATGGATTTAAGTAAGTCCAGCTAGGTGGAATGGGCCTCCTGAGTCATGGTTGGGGGTCTGTAGCTAGCCATGATTTGAACAGGTGTTTTGTCAACAGTTAACTGTACATGGAGTGCCTCCTGTGCATCATACTGTTTGACCAGCCTGGAGGCATGTATGTCTTTGATAAATATTGAAACTGTTCCTCCTTTGGCTTTGTAGCTCTCCATTTGGGCTCTGAAAGTATGGTAGGACAAGTAACTTGGTAAGGATGGGGTGCTCTCCACAGCTTTGAACCAGGTTTCAGTGATTGCACAAATGTATCTATCTTCCAGGGTGAGGAATGCTTGCAATAAGTGCAATTTCATCTTAAGACTCCTAGTGTTTAGCGGCATGACCTTTAAATTTTGTTTAGAAGAATTAAAAAAAAAATAGTCGAATATATACAGGAAAGACATATTTATGAATCACTACCTGCACAAACTGAGTCAACACCATTTCCATATGAAAAGACATGTTATAAAAGGGCAATTCATAAGATTAAGCTGACTCACCAGTGAGGAACAGATTTTTTAAGAAGTAATACATCTAACTAAATTATTCATTGAAATAGGTTATAAAACAGAGCTTATAACCCAAATAGTCCAGGAGGGTCAAACAATAAGAACCACTAAGGCTAAACCTATATTAAGGAATCACACTAGACATGAAGAAATAGAAGAAAGAGAACAAAATTCAGACACCAGGAGAAGGTAATTTAAGAATGCCCTTCCATTACCTATAACAACTGATACCCTCAGACGTAGAAGCATTTTAAACAATAATTGAAAATTATTCAAGGTAACAGTGAAATGGCTGAAACTTTAGGACCAAAACCATTGTTCACATATAAAAAATCAGCTAACATAAAAAATATATTAGAGGGACAAAACAGTATGCCTTGATCTGAAGACAAAAAGGTGAGAACTTACAAGTGTGGGTATTGTAAATATTGCTGTTTTGTTAGCAACAGTGCAAGTGTTTTACTTAAGGCATTAAATAGGACCATCACAGCAAGACAAAGATATAATTGCAATTCCTGTGGAGTAGTTTATTTAGCATGCTGCTCTACGTGTTCCTGTTTCTATACTGGAAAAACTGTCATGAAGTTAGCTAAGAGAATTTATGAACATACTCTTAGCTATCAGGAAGATAGATGAAAATAACGCCTTAGCTAAATACTCTTTAGAATGCCAGGATTTCAGAAAATTTGAATTTTTTTATTCTAGACAGTGTAAATGTGAGTAACTTAAGTGGCAATTATAATACACTACTTCAATGTAAAGAACCTGAATGGTGATAAAAGACCACGACACAGTGAGTTTATAAACTTAAAATATTTTTTATTAGCACAGAAATTGTAAAACATTATATTTTCAGCATGTAAAGGTAAATGATGTGGAGATAAAAGGTTTTTGCACTTAAAACTTTAAGTATGTAGGGAGTTATGGCTATCAGGATTGTTTCTTTAAGAAAACCTTTTTTCATTAAAGCTTTTTCACTGATGTAATGTTTCACACCCATAGGTTCTAGTAAGCATGTGACCATGGGAATTGATTTCATTCATAGGTTAAATGTGACTGGATGCAATTGTCATGTGATTTTATAAGCATTGCTTTTTAAACTGGTGATGTGAAATGTTCAGCCATTTTAATCACTGAAGTAGTCTTAATGAAACTAAAAGGATGAAAGCATTAAAAATATATCTCCATTGTAATTGTCATTTCAGTGTTTTAGTGTGGAAGTAGTGGGAATTTGTTTGTTTTCTGAAAGAGATGACACTACATTTATTAGTAAGTATTTTTGGTGCACCAGGAGTTAACAAGCATTAGTTCTATTTGAAGGATAGCATAATCTCTGTTTGATTTAACAACGACACCCAGTGTATAATCATCAGTGAAGTTAGTCAGTCATGGGCCCTTGCTGTCACTGTTTAGGTAAGTGAAATAAATGCCAAAAAAGGAAGAGGCCTGGCATGGAACCCTGGGGAAAACCACTGATCACATTGTCCTCTCACCAATCCTAGTTGCATCTGGTCTATCCTCGAGCTAGTTTGCAATTCATCTTGCCACATAGGGATCAGGGTTTAAGGGCATTAACATAATAACAATACCATTATGTGGCATGGCACAAAATGCCTTGCCAGATCTAGGCTTGCACTAAGAACAATGTGACCACTGCCCACCACCTGTGTGACATTCTCAAAGAAGCCCACAAGATTAAGCAGGCATGACCTGCTCAAGAAATTTGGATTGCTGTGGGTTGAACCTAATCACATTTTTAATGTTCTGGTTTATGAGGTCGGTAATGATACTTTCCCCTGGCTTTACTGTTAAATAAAATCAAGAATTCAATACACAGGAGGTTCTGATTCAAAAGTTTACTAGTGTACACCAGGAGGCAAAAATCGTACAAGTACAGAATTTTGTCTGACAAGAAACAGGAAGCACACAATTTTATATAGGTTTAACATTCAAGCTGCGCCCACCTTACTGACGTGGTATGTCACAGGGCATCTACATCACTTTAGCTTACAGTCCTCTATTCATTAAATCTGCTGATGCTGTATATTTTAAAAAAGTTTTCCTCTGGTTACAATACGGCCTTGCTATCCACCTGGTCAGACATAATGTCTCTCTGTAAAGTTACTTCTTCAAGGTTTCATATCAGTTCGAATACAATAGCAGATTCAGTCTTTTAATACATATCTTTGTTCTCTGTTACACTTTCTCACACATCTGCGTGCTATCTTAGTAATACATATACAAGGCCAAATCATCCCAGCAGGAAAGAGCAGAAGATTTCATTATTTCACACATTTAATTTCCTGACCCAGCAGATAATCACTTGTGGAAAGCATGAACATTAAAACTTGCTAAGCTGGCATCTGCCAGAGTCGAAAGTCAGCTTTGCTTCAAGCCACACTGCAGTTTCAAAACTACTTTACATTTAAACATGAATGAATCCTCTCTACTATATGATTAATAGAATAAAATGCATTATATACTACTTTGCTTTTAAACTAGCATTTCTCATATATTCAAATACACATTTTTCTAACATTTTCCCCCATTAATACTTTTTATTCTATTTTGAAGTATGCATAGTGTCATTTCATCTCCCAACTTCTTCCACTTAGAATTTTCATCTAGGTGAGTCATTTAATCTATACTTCAGAAAACAATGTCATCTGAGATCAGTCTTTCAATCTCAATATCTTGGTACAAAGTTTCAGTAACAGATACATCAATAAAATCTTTGATTAATCTTTTCATGCAGGGAATTCCACAGCAAACACATGCTCCTATTAGGAGTATACCCACACAAATGGCAATCAGAATATTCATTAGGATGGAACCCCACCCCCCAAATAGATTCTGGAAAAAGTCCATCAGTGGGTTTGGGCCTGGTTCAGTCATGGCTGATACTTGCTGAATTACCTCTAGGTGGTTGTTAATTTCATGCCTGTTATCTGGTATGTACACACAGCATTCTTCTTTGATAAGCACGCACGTACCACCTCTCGCCGCTAGGGTGAAGTCAAGAGCCATTCAATTTTGTAGCACAACAGTTCTCATTGCATTCAGTTCATCAGTCACCAGTTCTAGGGCAGAAAAAGTTGCATTATTCATTACTTTGAGAAGTTTCGACAACTTCCTCAGTTCCCAGATCGATTTGACTGCCCCATAGGCTGGGAATATTCCTGCCCAGGATGTAACACTGTCACTCAAGTCCATATGAGTCAATTTACTTTTGTCTTTCACGGCATTATGATCTTTCCAGCCAGCTTCGATCTTTCCGACTGGATTCACAGGTTTTTCAACTGGCCCTTCAGGTTTTTGAGCTGCTTCTCTCACATTTTGTATCTTACTCAAAGGTAATTCTGCAGTATGTCTTATTGCCGGAACCAAATAACCCAAAAAACAACTGCCGGACCAATTCTCAGGTAACCATTTATATGCCTTTTTCCCACAAATAAAATAACAGTTTTCTACTTTAGTACTAATACGCATCAGCCCTGCATGAAACATTTTCTGATCTATAACTGACAACTGTTTAAACAAAACTGGATTTTTGCGAATGTCATTCATGGTTGTTTTCAATGAGTTCAAATATGAGTCATAATTAGTATTGCAAAAAGTATTGCCATTACTATTCTTAATATAACATCGGTAAGATATGGTTATATTACAATTGCTCCAGCCCACCTGGAGGGTATCATTTTTATAAAAACATACAACTCCTTTTTGTGTGACAGGTAAAAATAAAGCTATTTTGTCCTGTGATCTCACAGTTCCTGTATCAAAGAGTAAATTCTCCCAAGTTTCATTTATCCCCAAAGGGACAGCGGACATTATTAGTCCTCCATATGCTGTTGGTATAGCTGTACAAACCCAGCAATTTGAAATGTTCATAGTCTATGCATATACACGTTTCATGGCTAGGTATGTGTTAAAATTTGGATGCCAGTCTATAGACGTTTCGTCACGCCTTCCCACTTTCACTTGTGTGGTTGTGTGTAGGATAAACCACAACAAGAGGAAAATTGTCACAATTACAGTCAATAAATGTACACTCAACAAAATGATTATGCAACATCTCTGGGGTTGATCTAAATTTCTATTCGCTTTGTTTTTGGCCATCTCGGTTTGGTTGTATATCAGTCACAAGGTTTTCATCAAGTTGAAAGTTCTTTACTGGTTTACAATGTGTCAAATGAACCCAGGACGTCCTCTCGGCCACTCTAACTGCAGTAGGCATTGCCAACAGAACCTGGTACGGTCCCTCCCACTTTGGACTCGCCCAATTCTTCCTTTTCATCACTTTCAGCCACACAAATGTCCCAGGGGCTAAGACTGCTTCCACCAGTCTGGTCTGTTCCTTATCTGAAAAAGAGTTAAACTGCAAAACAGATTTATTTGTTAACAGTTTCCTCATATAACTAGCTAATGAACTGTCAGCCTCTTGCTCTGCAGGCATGAGAGCTTTCCACTGAGGCACATAATATGCTCTCCCAAAAACCATTTCAAAGGGAGTCAAACCCTTTACATTTGGAACTGTTCTCATACTCAGCAGTGCCAAAGGCAGACAGTATATCCAATTATTTTTTGTCTCCTCTACTAGCTTCCTAAGCTTATTTTTGAGGGTACCATTGTACCTTTCCACCAGTCCTGCTGACTGTGGGTGGTAGGCACAATAGTTCTTTAAGGAGATACCAAAAAATCTCCCAAGTTGTTGGATTGTCTGATTCACAAAATGAGTGCCGTTGTCACTATAAATCCTTTCCAGAATGCCAAATCTAGGGATTATCTCTTTTATCAGGGCTTTCGCCACTGTTGCTGCATCCGGGTTTTTGGTTGGAAAAGCTTCCACCCATTTAGAAAACATGTCTACAATAACTAAACAAAACTTTTCCCCTTCACACTTATTCAATTCTATGAAATCCATACAAATAGTATGGAACGGGTATGGTGGTATAGGAAAACTTCCTTGCTTGGTTTTAAATGCCCCTTGTGCATGGTGCTTGTTACAAGTATGACAAGCTGCACAAAATTTTTGTGTGTAATTTGTGAATCCGTATGTTTGGAATATTCGGTTTACTAACTGTACCATCTCCCCTTTTGAGACATGGCACTGCCCATGGCTCAACAAAGCTGCATATCTAAATAAATTAGACGGCAATATCGGTTTTCTCTCTTTGGAAATGTACAGTCCATTCTCAAGAATTGCGCCTCGTTTTACCCATTTTTGTTTTTCTGCTTTTGTAGTAAGCGTCTGCATTGTTTTTAACATGTCTAAATCTAAAATCTCAGAGGGTTGTAATTCCTCATTCAAAAGTAAAGTTTCTGAGTCTGAGGCTGCTTGCTTTGCAGCTGCATCAGCTCGTGCATTGCCTTTTGAAATCTTATCCTGCTGTTTTGTATGAGCTACACATTTACAAATAGCTACTTTGGTAGGTAACTGAATAGATTCTAATAACTCCAAAATAAATTGTGCATGATTAATAGGTTTTCCACTAGATGTTATCATTCCTCTATTTTTCCATTGTTGTGCAAATACATGTACTGTAGAAAAAGCATACTGACTATCAGTATATATGTTTACACACTTGTTTTTTGCTAAAGTACATGCCCTTGTCAAAGCTATCAATTCTGCTGCTTGTGCACATAAGTTGTGCGGTAAGGATTGAGCTTCTAAAATTTCAGTGTCTGTAACTACTGCATACCCTACCAGATTCTTTCCTGTAGGACCCCTTCTGCATGAGCCATCCACGTAATATGTCACCTCAGCATTATCCAAGGGCATATCTGTGAGATCTTGTCTAGGTAAAGCTAACTGTTCAATTTCCTGCAGGCAGCTGTGTGGTGTGCCCTCCGCAGGAGTTGGAAGTAATGTTGATGGATTTAATGTCGTACATCATTCAATTGTCATATGAGGTTGGCTCAGCAGTATAGTCATACACAAAAGGTGTCTAGCAGGAGAAAGGTATGCCACTTTTTCCTGCAGTAAAATTATTGCAACTGCATGAGGCACTCTCAATGTGAGAGGGTGGAATAACACCACTGAGTCTGAAGCCTGTACTGCCATTGCAGCTGCAACTACTGCTTGTACACAGTGAGGCAAAGATCGTGCCACTGGATCTAACTGTGATGAATAATAGGCTATGGGGCATTGCTTATCCCCATGTTGTTGCATCAATACTGGCGTCATATATCCTTGCTTACAATCTATGGTCTGAAAGAATCGTTTATGATAATTTGGAAGTCCTAAAACTAATGAAGAAGCTATCAACTGCTTCAACCTGCAGAGAGCCGTTTCTGCTTTGGGTGTCCATTGTAAGATATCTTGTGCTGCCATTGGTGTCTTATATATCAAGTCAGTCAGTGGAGCAGATTCCAAAGCATAATTTGGTATCCAGCTCCGACAAAAATTAGTTGTACTCAAGAAAGACATCATTTCCTTCTTGGTTGTTGGTTTGGGTGCTTGCAAGATTGCTGTTTTTCTTTCCTTGTCCAATATTTTACCTTCATTGGATATTACATATCCCAAGTATCTAACTTGTTTTCTCCAAAGTTGTAACTTACTTTTGTTTACTTTGTGTCCTTGTGTTGCTAAAAATTTCAATAATGCTACAGTATCCTCCCTGCACTGTTGCTGGGTGGGGGCTGCTAGCAAGATGTCATCTACATAAAGTAGAATTTGACTACCTCCCGGTGGGGTAAACCCTGCCAGATTGCTAGCCATTTCTTGTGCAAGTATTGTTGGGCTCTCACAATATCCCTGTGGTAGTCAAGTATACGTATACCTTTTACCCTGAAATGTAAATGCAAACCAATATTGACTATAAGGATGTATAGGTATTGAAAAGAAAGCATTGCTAATATCTACCACAGAGAAATACTTCTGTTGCGGTTCTAAATCGTTTAACAAAGTATGTGGGTCTGGCACCGTAGGTGCTCTAGGTACTACTGCATTATTTACAGCTTGTAAATCTTGTACCATCCGCCATTCCACGTTTGCTTTTTTAACAGGAAATAGGGGTGTATTACATGGTGAATCAGGAGATTCTACCAGTACTCCTTCTCTGAGTAATGCTGCTATCATAGGCTTAATTCCTATTTCTGCATCCTTTCTCATAGGGTATTGTCTTTTCTGTGGTCTAAAAGCTGACTTTGGGGTAATTGTAACTGGTCCTGCTGTTTGAATAAGTCCTACATTTGACTTGGCTGTTGACCAAAGAGTGGTTGGAATTTCACATAAGGCCTTTTTTTCTTCTTCTAATAAAAACGCTAATCAGCTGTCCTCGCTAGATTGCAAGTGTACAGCTGGATGTGTCTGTGTTAACCAATTCAGTTTTTGTTTTTGTATCCCTTGTTCTGATAGTTCTAAATCAGTCTGTTTCTCCCATCTTGTTACTTTTTCCTCCTAAGTCTGCCCATTTTATACTTTTGTTCTTTGTCAAGCTGACATGTGGTAATCGATTTGATCTATATAATGCAAGGAATTCTTGAGGTAATGAACAGTTAACTACACTGTTCCCCTCAGTATCCCAGTACAAAGTACGCAATACCAATCTAGTTGCTTGATTTCGGAACAATTCTTGCTCATACTCTCTATCAGGTCCTGGTGTAGTACAGTAGTATAGAGTACAGTGTAACAAATGCTGTTGATCAGTGTCAAGGGAGGGGGCCTTACTGATGGCTATGTTCATCAGTTCCTCGGTTACTGCCCCTGGACCAGTCGTGACTAGGTCCTGGCTGTACCAGTAAAAAGTTTCACCCTCCGATCGCACTACAAAGGTATCCATTTGTCTCTGTGCCTCCATACCTTGTACAGTTGGAACTACTGCTATGCCAAATATCTGCATAAGGTCCCTGCCCAATAGGTTCACTGGACACTTTGCAGAAACAACAATTTTACTTCTCTGGGTCATACCTGAAACAGGGTCAGTTATCGCTATATCATGGGAAAGCGGTTCCCTATATAGCTGTCCGTTTGCTGCTTTCACTAGTATATAATCAGGTGATTCAGAATGTTCTGGTAACTTGGAGGGGTGTATCAAAGTCCGTGATGCTCCTGAGTCACACAGGAATTTGACTTCCCTTCCTTCCACCAGAAGTGTAACTTCTGGTTTCGTATCTGCTAAGTAGAGCTCTAAACTCAATAATGCTAAGTCCAAAATTTCACTGTCTTCATCCTCCATATCTACTTGCACTTCCTCTACTCCTTCTATCACATTTACATTTGTTTTCTGTTTATTAACTTTTCCTGATGATTTCTGACTTTCACATGATGTATCTTCACTATCATATAGTCAGTCCTCATCTCCCTTATCTTCTGTAATTACCTTTTTGTTTTGCTTACAATCCCTTGCTAGATGTCCCTTTTTCCCGCACTTGAAGCATTCACCTCTCTTTTTTCTCTCTTCAAAATCTTCTGATCGTTTGTCAGACTGTTTGTTTCCCTGGGCATTCTTCTTGCCCTTTTTACCTGATTGTAATACAAATACTTCAGCTCCATCTTCAGCAGTGAAGACTTGCGCCTTCTTTTTCTTTTTACTATTAAAATGTCTTACAGCATGTCTAGCGTATTCGAGTAAGGCTTGTAGCCTCCCTGTTCGATGGTCTATCATATGCTTCATAATGAAGCTACTAATAGGTGCAATGCAACCTTTCAAAAATGCATTTTTCAATTGTTGTTCATACGGGGAATCATTCGTTTGGTTCTCAGGAACCGACATACCACTATGATTATTAAAACATTCTAATAATCTAGCATAGTACCCATCTATTGTCTCATTTTCCTGTTGTATGCATTGATTAATGCAAGTCCAGTCTGCTCTAGGCTTCCATTTCTCAGAGATTCGGTCTGTTAGACCTTTTACTCTGTTGTCTAACTCTGCGTCACTATGTGGGAGTGGTCTAAGCTCTGCATTACGAGGATTCCAGGTGCCACAAATCATGTGCCAATCTGGACCTAAAATTTGTCTTACTACTTTTTCTACTTCTTCCCCATTCAAGTGGTAACTCAACCTCATGCCTTGTAAATCTTCTAAAAATTTCATAAAATTAACTTTCGGATGGGGGATTCCCTCAGTAGCCTTCCAGATATCCTCCGGTGTCCATGGTTTATATACTAAGAGTGTTGGGTTTTGCCCTTCCTGTCCTGCCTGAGGATTTGGAACTTCTATAAGTGGGCATATTTATTCCTCACTCTCATCCTGTAGGTTTCTCTCTATTTGATATGATTCTGTGTCCCTATGTGTTTTACGTGTTTGGGACCTAGTTTCAATAGGATCTCTAACAAATGGTTGTGGTCTTACTGAAACTTCAGGATAATGCGGAGGTGGACCAGCCTGTCCACTCGCTTCATATCCTGAAAAGGGTAAGGGAGGGGGCAAGGGAGGAGGAGGAGGAGCTGTCGCTATTACCAAGTTATTATCTTCTTTGTCTAAAAACAATGTTTTTGAATTTTTTAGCGTCTGTTCTCTACGATTTACTTCCTCAATCCACCTGTGTGCCTGAGGAATGCCTAATTGGCATTGTTTTTTTGCCTGACCTCCCGCATCAGATTTAAGCTGTTTAAGGAGTTTAACTAGTGAAGTTTTATCTAGTTTACCGTCAAATTCATATTTGTTAACCCATTTCGTATAATACCTAACGTTATCGGAACGTTGTGATTGCATGTATTTTGCGTCTTCGGTTAGGGGCGGATCTCGCGATGTTTTAGTGCACTGATTACCCATGGCAAAGAAAATGTTACGTAACCCTTTTTTATCACGTGATATCAAATTCTCAGTTCCTGTTCGCAGTGTATCTAGAATAACTGCCTACCTTATTCTGTTACCCTGATCTATGACCAAATATACAGTACTTCCTTTTGTCCCTGATCTGCAAAACAAATCTTGACAACAATATACTGTAACCTAGTCCCTGATCTAAAACAGAAAAAAGGTAAATTCTTCCTACCTGAGTCTCCGGTATTGAACTGTCCAATGTCCGCTCTTCGGCCACAGATCAGAAAGTGGCCAGCCTCTTTAAACGACAATTCAGTCGGAGGTCTTTTCACCCAAGAAGAACCGTTTTGGTAACTTCTCCTGCGCAGTATTCAACCACCGGTAGACTCTGATCTGCAGCTGTCCGAGGGAATTTCCGGCTAAGAAGGACCAAACTGTTAAATAAAATCAAGAATTCAATACACAGGAGGTTCAGATTCAAAAGTTTACTAGTGTACACCAGGAGGCAAAAAACGTACAAGTACAGAATTTTGTCTGACAAGAAACAGGAAGCACACAATTTTATATAGGTTTAACATTCAAGTTGTGCCCACCTTACTGACGTGGTATGTCACAGGGCATCTACATCACTTTAGCTTACAGTCCTCTATTCATTAAATCTGCTGATGCTGTATATTTTAAAAAAGTTTTCCTCTGGTTACAATACAGCCTTGCTATCCACCTGGTCAGACATAATGTCTCTCTGTAAAGTTACTTCTTCAAGGTTTCATATCAGTTCGAATACAATAGCAGATTCAGTCTTTTAATACACATCTTTGTTCTCTACTACACTTTCTCACACATCTGCGTGCTATCTTAGTAATACATATACAAGGCCAAATCATCCCAGCAGGAAAGAGCAGAAGATTTCATTATTTCACACATTTAATTTCCTGACCCAGCAGATAATCACTTGTGAAAAGCATAAACATTAAAACTTGCTAAGCTGGCATCTGCCATGGTCGAAGGTCAGCTTTGCTTCAAGATACATTGCAGTTTCAAAACTACTTTACATTTAAACATGAATTAATCCTCTCTACTATATGATTAATAGAATAAAATGCATTATATACTACTTTGCTTTTAAACTAGCATTTCTCATATATTCAAATACACATTTTTCTAACATTTACACACTAGAATAGTAAGGCTAATGGGCCTGTAATTATCTGGACTACTGATGGGCCACCTTTATGGTGGGGCATCACCACCACAGTGTGACATGACACTGGAACATATCCTGTTCCAGTGCTTCGACTAAACAAATAAGGACGGGACCAGCTAGAGCCTGCATGACAAAATTTATTAGACAACCAGGTATATTTTCAGGACCCACTGACTTATTTAATTATACTCAAACATAGGCATATCACTTGGCTTAGAGCTATGGAGTCTCCTGACAATCATTTTCATATTAATATTTTCATAGCAATATTTTCTTATGAAATGCTGTTATTTACATAAAACTTGTCCAGCTGGAACATAGTGTCTAGATTTTGTTTATTATTTCAGCCACTATTTATAAAAAACAGTCTACTAGGTACTGACTATGCCAACAATGACTAACAGTAGGGAAGCAGCTCGGTTTACTCTAGAGTATCATGCCAAGACAATACATCATAACAAACATGTCCAAATGGTGGACAGATCCTAACCAATTGCATGTTCTAGTACTTTACTTACATGGTGTGGTATCTGACCTCTAGTCAAGCAGATGCAGATCCAGCACTACATGACCTTGGCAGTAGCCTAGGGCCCACTGGCTGGGGCGGACACTCTGGCTAGGGGGCTGCCATTTTTAATTAAATAGTTAAAAAACATTTAAAACATTCTTTAACATGGCATCTTCTTCTTTAAGAAGATGCATGCAATCTACATACATGCTTGCGTCTTTAGTATGATGCATGTATGCCAACATGGATTCTTGCTTCATTCCAAATGTACATGGAATTTAAACTTGTTACTGCCATGAGAGAATTGCTTAGCTGTTCCTTCAGTAAGAAGAGATGCAAACGTAAGTGTGTGTGTGTGTGTGTGTGTGTGTGTGTGTGTGTGTGTGTGTGTGTGTGTGTGTGTTTAATACCCTAGTTAAGGATGGCAGGTTGGTCAATTAACTTAATCAGACTCAAACTCTATTACATCCTTTACACCAACTACCAGAGTGCTCAAAGAACTATGAGTTTCAATGCAGTTTCAAGGAATTGGGGGTTTCAGGGCATTTTCAAGGAATTGTGAGTTCCAAAGAAAGAGACGTTTGCTGTCTATGTGCAACCATTTTGTTAAGCAAATGGCAGTCAGTGTTTGTGCTTTATAGTTTGAACACAGTGTTATTAACATAACATGTAGCATGCTTGCATTTGGTGCTGAAGGCTGTAAGTTCTACTTCCAAACCATGTAGGTCATGTGCTAATACTGTGGTGCACATTTAAGGGGGTGCTGCATTCCTCAGTGTGTCCTCCTTTGCATGAGATATCTAGTAACTATGAACCTGTTGTCAGTTTGCCAACAATTCCTTATAGCTATATTAGCTTATCAACTTTTCATAGGCAATTCATTTTTCAAGAACAGCAGGCACTGAAATTCTAGGTGAAACACTGAAATGTAAAATTGGTTGCCAGTAGCAATCTCTTCATTAGTTACAGATATCTTTAATGTGGAATTATTCAGATGAATTTTACTTCTGCAGATATTGTGAATATTGACTGATATTGGTGGATTGTAATGATAGAAGTCTGAGTGGCCTTTTGTGGTTGAAATGTTCTGAAATGGGTAGTTTTGTCAGTATTTGTTCAAACATTTTGTTACATTGCTTACTGGAAAAATGTTCAAAACAACAGATTTAAAACATACTCCAGCAAGTGGTGCCGTATTATATAAGGAATATAATTTAATACAATCAGGAAGGTAAATGAAAGAAGACACACATATATGCATGGCCCTAAAATGTGTGCAAGGAGTCTGTGGTTTGAGAACAGGCCAAAGGTAAACTTAATCCACCACTGTCCAGATGAATTTTCTTTGAATGTGGGATTCAATGCCATTTCAGTGAATGTGAGTTTCAAGGGCAGAGAAGTTTACTGTTTATGCTAAGACTGTATTGTTTGTTTAGCAAATCACTATCAGTGTTTGCGCTATAGAATTTGAAATAAAATATTTAAATTAAATCCAAATACCTGCAATAATTGTAGAAATAAGGAAGAAAATAATAAGAACCTGACAGGTCTGAACAGGGTTTATAGTAACTGGGGGGGGGGGTAGGGACTGCTGTGGGGGGTGGTCTGATCCATTACCCTACCTACAGCCCCATTTGACCATGATCTGGTTCTGCAGTCAACCATTTCTGCTAGCCCCTACAGTAGTAAAATAAACAGCACACTTTTAATAAATAAAGATCTAGGTTCTTGGCTGAATTACAACATGAAGAAATGGGAATTAATCTGAAAATGATGTCCAAAAGCAAAATGCCCAAATTTGGTTTTCTGTGGGGAGCAAAGCTCCCCTATAAAAGACAATGTGCCTCCTTATTTAATATAAGTAACTTGTGTGTTTCTCCACTTTGTAGGAAGGGTGGACTCCCTTTAAGTTTTTTGGTGTCCATCTTGTTTTTGCCAGTGTTACAGTTTGCCTAGTTTTACTTTGACTTAGCAACCCGACTATCATAAAGCAGTGGTATCAACATCTTTATATTAATACACTTGATACACCATTTAACTAAAACCTGCTTAAAACAAAGCAAAGAACAAAATGGACGCTACGTGCTCAACTGCCAAAGTTACTCAGTAGCTGGATGGCTACTGTTACTATATCACAGAGTTAGTGACATTGCTATGCCTCCCTATTTTACAACTCCTGTTCCTAGCAACACATCAATAAAAATATATTTAGTATCTTATCAGGAAAGCTGAAATGCGTAAGCTGTTGGTGTCAGAAGATAACTAGCCTGTTTCTTATTAGAAGATAGAATTACCATGCTGTCCCTTGAGTATGTGATATACATAATCCATGTTGGTTCATTTATGAGTTATTTTATTTTGAAAAAATACAGATACATTTTCAAATTGTTATTTAATAACATACATATATATATATATATATATATATATATATATATATATATATATATATATATATATATATATATATATTAGAATCTTGCTCCAAGATCAAACATGCCACTGTAATAATAATCTATCTTACTGTAGGAAACGGTATCAATCAGTCTTATCTGAGAGACCACTTTTTTCTGTTTTAGAGTCTTAAAACCATTTTAGTTACTACTGTTTGGCTTTCACCACTGATCCTTCATCTTGCTTGCCCCACTGGATGTATTTGTTCCCTTTTTGTCCAGTGCTGATAGATAACGTTCAACCATGACTTTCTCTCATATGGATCTCTTGTCTTCAGAGAAGAAAATCTCGTGGTCTTGTGAGGCATGTTTTAGCTACATCTGCTAAATACCATTTTAAATGTCAAGATTTGCAAATTATATCGCTGGATATGAGCGATGGTGATTTAATTAGTTATACTGAAAAAGAGGAGTATAATTGGACTTCAGTTACATGCATCAGTAATGCCAGATTTGAGTGATTACATACCATTGAAACCTCTCTTAAAAAGAGAGGGTTAAGTCATTAGTGTATTATGAAGTTATTTGTAAATTATTTAAATCATAACCATGTGATTGGAGGTTTTAAATATATTCAGTGAAGATTATCAGATGCCTTGAAGAAACAGAAGTGAAAATGTATTTGTTTATGGTTTCTGTCCATTAAAGTGTTGCCCGGTACATGTTTTTTGTTTTCCTGATTTATTTATCGTTTCTTGAGGATCATATCACCTAGTTGGCCAATATGTATGCAATCACATAAAATGAAGCACTGCACAGACTGTGGATGTCTCTACTGCTTTGCATGGTATGATAGATAGAGAAAAAACTCCACAAAAGTGAGTGTAGAAATACTTTAATTAGAAAATCACACTTGCTTGGTCAGTAAAATATAAAAGGACTACAGAAAAACACTAGTGTTTAAATAGTATTCCAAATCATGTAGCCAGTATTCAAAACATCAAAAGTCCAAAATAAATGACTGACTGACTGACTGAATGAATGAACGAATAAATAAATCAATAAATACATAAATATATAAAATTCAAGAAAATACTTTAAATAGAAGTTCTGTCACAGTGTTCATGCCATAATATTCACATATTATATGATTTTGTACTTTTTTGTTTTGCTGTATGCAATATAAACACAATACAAATATGTTCCTAAATTAATGATTTATTTAATTTTTAGTCATTTGTTTTCTAGGGTAGAGCAATGATCTTGATGGACTATGTTTAGGCTCTGCCCACGGTATACAACCAAAGGTAAAAAACACAAAATTATATGGTCATTTTATTTAGACAAGTAATCACACAACAATTTGTAGCAACAGTATAAGTAAATCAGAGGAATAAAGTATTTATCATGGAAATAATCTTTGTGCATTGAAATTATTAATCAATCATTTGAAGCTAATTTCTCTGTATGCAATCACTTTCAGTAAACTATGTTTTATTTGATGTCAAACAGTTGATGTGTACAGTGGACATGCTGCATAAAGCAGCAGTCTGTGTACGAGTGACTGACCACATAACTTTTGTCGTATTTTTAGCAGCAGATTCAAAATTAAATCTTTTGATTTGTCACCTGTATGAGCTAGGTGGCTGTTTTAGTGAAGGAAGTATTGTTTGTTACTTCCATTTTGCTGTTTTTCAAAACGTACCAGCTGTCTATGTACTTATAACAGAAGGGTCTTCATGTGAATCAGTAAATTATATGTATGTAAACTTGCTCAGCAAGCTTGACTCAAGCAAACTGAATCAAGGCTAATAAATGTTCTTTCTTTTTTCTTGTAATAAATGCTGTTTCACCTTTTTCGGTATTGCATTGAACAAAGTCGTACATACCGCTTGCTTGCAGAAATGCAGGCTACCAGTAGGAAGATTAAAAAAAAATAAGATAAATGTAAATGTTTATAAATTAAAATGCCAAGAGTTTATAAAATCTGGAAGGGGCATTACCAATGTTTCCATTGCTTAGCATTTATTTAAAATGTGCTTTCAGAGAGGAACTAGAACCCTAGAATGTCATTGATTTATTTGAGCTTTCATTAAGACATAACTCCAATTTACAAGCATTTAGGCTGTCACAATTTTATTGATAGAATGCAGTAACATTTCTTCTAACTAAAATTGGACTTGGTGTTTTTGCTACATTCCTTAAACATATCAATTATATTTTATCAAGCTTGCATAACATGGGGATCTGCCAGTTAGCTGGGTATGGTAATGAATTCTAAGCACCTATATCTCACAGACATTGATCAGAATTTTGAGATCTCTTTTAAACAGGTTTATATTTAGTTGTTTATTTATATATATTTCTTTATTGGGGTACAGCACTGATCTCAGTGGAAATATACAAGTTGCTTGGTGCAGTCAGACATTTTTTAATAGCAATGGTCTGAAGTACGCAAACATTCCACATGCAGAACAGATGCAAGGCAGAATGTGTTTTGGCAACTGTACTGATATACAAACAATTTAAAAATGGAGCTTACAGGTATTAGTGTGTGATCAGTGCATTACAGTGTTATTTAATAGTTCACCTATGAAAACCTGAAATGCAGAACCTCTCCAATGAAAACTTGAATCATACCATCCTGCATCACAAATTTTTAGTCACCAAAAAAATGAATTACAACAAAATGAATTAAAATAGAAAAGAATAATAACAAGAAATTGTAATATTATCAACATGTTAATAATAACAACAATATGTAGAAATAATAATAATAATAATAATAATAATAATAATAATAATAATAATAATAATAATAATATGCAAATTATAAAATCTAGCATAGCAGTATAATTTAGAAATGTATAAAATGTGTTCAATGAGCTGAGGCAATCATGTTTTCTAAAGAGCAGGATTTTCTGGTCAGCAGAAGGTTAACTTCCATTATGATACAAAGAATAGTATCAACAAACCACTCGGGCATTATAGATAAGCTCACCAGCTTAAATATAAACCCCTATGTCACTAGATGGGTTGCAAACTGGCTCAAGGACAGAACCCACATGGTTAGAATTGCTGGAGCCATGTCAGACTCCAAACCAGTTACAAGTGGCGTCCCACAAGGCTCAGTCCTGGGACCTCTCTTGTTCGGTATATATTTCACGGAGGTACAGGCCAACATGGAAGGACTGTGGCTGACCAAGTTCGCAGATGACTGCAAACTGGGCGCCATAATCAACTCTCCAGCCGACACAAGCATCCTCCAAAAGGGCCTCATAGAAACAGACAACTGGTGCCAGAGCTCTGGCCTCAAGCTAAACGCCAAAAAGTGTACAGTCATCCCCTTTGGCAAAAACAAAGTGCCCACAAATTACCACATAGGTGGTAATCCATTAAGTACAGAAGAAGTAATTAGGGACCTGGGGACCCAAGTTGATAGAAATCTCTCATTTGACAACCACGTGGCCAAAGTGGTTAGAAAAACATTTTATATAGCCCACCTAATCATGAAGGGATTCACATCTAGATCAGGGGAGGTCATCGTGCCTCTTTACTCATCCCTCATCAGGCCCATAATTGAGTACAATGCCCCTTTTGGGATGTACCTTACCAGACACCTGCAGCAACTGGAAAGACCCCAAAAGTACCTCACCAAGAGGATCAAAGGGCTCAAACAGATGCCATATGCTGCCCGGTTAAAAACTCCAGCTCTACTCAGTGGCATACCGCCTGCTCAGAGGCGATCTGTGCCTGACGATAAAGCCATGTCCAACCCGGAATTAATGGACATGCTGCACCTCAGAAAATCCAAATCCCATCGAGCTATGCCGAGAGACTTGAACCTCAGCACTGAAATAAATAGGGCATGCTGGAGGGACAGATTCATAACCCAGAGGCTCCCTTCACTCTGGAATAAAATCCCAGTCCAGGTTAGGCAGAGTCCCTCATTGACTCACTTCAAGAGGAATCTTGATGAGTGGATGGGAGATCGTAGGTTTACCCCGGGTATCACTTCTGTGTCACTGTTAGACAGAGGCACAGTATACTAACCTCGAAAAAGGGCATAGCAAAATTAACTTAAAATGGGTGGCGAAAGCCAAACACACTCTGGCTAGGCTTATAAATGCCCTAGGGCAGATAGCCTAGTATGAACCTATGAACCTATGAACCTATGAACATTAGCAGAGTAGCACATGTCTTAATGGCCATTTTAAGATATAGGTGTCTGTGATGTCACATGTCATTGTACTCCACGTCACAGATGGGTCCAGCAGCATCTAACATGCCACCACTTCTATGAGAAGAACATTGCTGGAGTCTGCCATGTGAATAGGGATAGCATATGGGAGTTAGTAGATGTGCCACCCTAAAATGAAATCAAGGGGTTTGCATGGAATGCCTATACCAGGGGGCAGGAAAGGTTGTGTAGCATTTATCATCTTTATTAGGGGAACTTTTCAACATCCAACAGGAGAAACATTAGGAATGTGTCAGGTGATGACCTCAAGAATCCTGCTGTAGCTCTATGACATAATATGTCAGCATGTGGAGGAGCATACTTGGTTTCCATGGCAGCACAGGAGGGACCACCGCTGTTAATTATTATTATTTTAATATACACTTTGTTGAGCAGGATGTCTCACTGGGCCAGCAAGAATTTTTCAGGAGAGTCCTAAGGTAGTAATCCTACTTACTAGAGGAAAATTTAGACAGAATACCAGAGGCAATTCCCCTATCATTTTCAGTAAGTGCTGAGGGATCTTTTACATCATCTGAGATATCTTCACCTCAGACAGATGGGACTTCAGTGCAATGTCATCCAAAGAACTGCATACTTCAGAATATAACACATCCTTGTGTGGGCATTGTACGACATAACCCATTTTTCTGACGTCCTGGAGACCAGTGACAGCATCCACGTTATGATCAAGGCCCCACCTGCTCCACATGGCTTCCAATATATATCAACAGGAAGGCTTCAACTCCATCAACTTCCATGTCATGTGCAGTGCACAGGGTATTATATACAATGTGTTTGTATACCATACCGGCAGTTCTCATGATTTCCATATCTGGCACACTTGCAAGCTGTGCTGACCTTTCATTCAGGATGGCTTTTCACAGAGTAATTTAGCTGACAGATACACACATTGCCAGACATAGGGTCCTTGATATGTTGTCCCCATAGATGTAGCTAGCAGGCCACCCATAATAGTGTCCACTGTTATGTGTGGCAGGTAATACAGGATATGACTTGCAACCGTATCTGATGACCCTCATCTGCAGCTCCTAGACTATAGCAGAGATGGAGTATAACTTTGCACTGTTACAGGCATGAGACACTGTTAAATGTGTGTTCTAATACAAGAAGGTCCACTTTTGCTGCCTGGATATATCTGGTGGCATGTTGTCTATACCATGCTATACAATATGGTGCTATGAAAGCAGTTACAATGTAGAGACATGACAGTACTGACAGGCAGACCTGAGGCAACAGGTGAGAAGATGTTGGAGGAATTGGCTGCAACAATACCCTATGTGAGGCTGAAGCAGGTGCAATATGTAGCAATACTGGCAACAAGGTGGCATCTGGTCTGCAAATGTGGGTCATGACATGGGCACCAAAGAATAAAACTGATACATGCATTAACACACCAAGGCTATTAATTACAGTGCACTGACTGGCAATGCTGTACATCAGCTATTACCATGTTCCCCTAGGCCAGCCAGGCATGGATATCCTCAATGGCACAGATAAGGCGGGAGACAGTAATGAGGGGCAGCAAAGTTACAACAGGTGGAAAGGTTATAGGAGGTACATGTGTGAGCTTGGGGTGAGTCAGTGATTACATCCTCCATTGCTGGAGTGAAGCTTCTCTAATGTGAACACTTGCAAGGTGTACTATGTAGCCCTGAAATTGCAAGACTGGAGGGGTCCTGTCTGATTGATGGCATAACACTTAAAAGTACATACTGGGATCCCACTGTGATCCCCCCTCATGTAGGGAGGCAGTAGAAGGTTGGTTCCCAAGCCCCATGAATTGTCTTGGCCAGTTGTTGCCTTCAACAGGCCAAAGGGAAAGTGGAATGTGGTGAAACTGCAGGACCCAGTGAAGGTGGACTAGGGGGGTAGGTGTTCTTATTGCCAAGCCAGAAGAACATTGGGCATGACCACAAGAGTGTCCATGTAAAGGAACATTAGTAGTCACGGACAGAAGGGAAAGCAATGTGCTTCCTGGAATGGTCTGTACCATCTGCATATGTCTGACCTGTGACTATACATTGCACGTTTCCCCTAGCTTAGCCACAGTCAACATTTTCCAGTATTATTATGAATTAACCACTGACCTCAGCAGCCATGTCTGCTACAGGCCTCATATGCCATGTTACTCTGCATGCCTTGCAGGTTATCTTGCAATCCGTTTAGTGGCTGCGGTTTCTCACAGGCCAAGTAGCACACTCAGCATGTCTGCCATGGTGTGTGTAATGGCCATCTGCATCTAAATCACTGATCTGCACATCTGCTAATTGATGTCAAGTGTAAAACCCAGATCAAGAAATGTCCTGGAGTCATGGTGGCAATGGCCACCTTCTTTCCCCTATGTTGAGTGCTTGCAACTTGGAGGCAGTATCATTCAGTGCTG
The DNA here is from genome assembly GCF_019279795.1 of Protopterus annectens. Taxonomy (NCBI): domain Eukaryota; kingdom Metazoa; phylum Chordata; order Ceratodontiformes; family Protopteridae; genus Protopterus; species Protopterus annectens. Next base: position 432,334,234 of record NC_056730.1, read on the forward strand.
CCATCTGTGGTAGTGACTGCTATGTAGGTTGGGTATGGCTAACAAGGACAGGGCATGCAGCACTGAACACAGGGGATACTGAGGTTCCTCTTTCTGTTCCACCATTATGTCACTTTTGTGGGATGCTAATATGCCCTTCAATGTTGGCATTGCTGAAAATGCCACTGTGGCATCAAACTCTGCCACATGCCCGGTGTCTTCATAGTCAGCCACAAGGTATGTTCCAACCTGTTGTAAAGATAATATACCCAGGTCAATGATGGACCATATGAGTGACTCCCATTTATAATAACATGCTAATTATTTCCATATTCTATGGGCATATATGTACCGGGTGGTGAAGGTTGTCCTGTTTGCAGATTTAGTTTACCTGGACAGTGTATAAGTATATATATATATATATATATATATATATATATATATATATATATATATATATATATACACACTGCTGACTAGACCATTCACAATAATGTCTCACTATACTACAGTAACAGAACTCAACTGATGCATCCCCTATAGACAACCAACCCATCTGCCATCTTCAATCCACTGCAGGTATGGAGGTTCACTCACCTGTCCCAGTCTGAGATACCAAGAATTCATCCACGTCTGTGCTGGTAGTCCACTCCCTGTGATAGACCTGTTTCTGGCATTATCCTATGCTGTAGTCTTGGCATGAAGTATCATAGCAATGATCCTGTGACACACCTCTATTACTGTCCTATTATGGTACCCAAAACATTGATATCCTGCATCACTCCTTGCCATCCTTGTCTTGGAAGGCCTTGTCTGCTTTACCCTTCTGAAAGATGCAAATGATGTGTGCATAAAGTCTGCAGTACACCGATGTATCCAGTGTGACGAACATTTTCAGGCATTGCCATTTTCATTGTCCCATGACAAGATGTGTACACCCATGGCCGCACACGTGGATCAATGTGTGTGTATTTATTACTTCCCTTGGCAAGCATACCTCTCAACCTCCTAGAACAAGAAATCTGGACCATGTCTAAAATAATGGGGAGATAAAAGCCCCAAAATAGGGACATATTCTAAATATTGCTTTTATAAACTCAGAACGTCATTAAAATAGCAAAATTTGAAGTATCATGCATTTTATGAAGGGTATGATATTTGAAACTCAAATGTGTGTTATTACTTAGTGACTTCCATCCTCAGTGATTTGCTAGAAAATCCCATGTCTTATTTTAGAGGCAAACAAATAATATGGGGGGAAAGGTCGGGACAGTCTGCAAATATCTGGACAGTTGAGAGGTACGTTTGCAATTCACTAATGTATTAGCATAATTTCCAGCCCCATTCAGTAGCCAGATCCAAATCTGATAATATACTTTCACCATTCAAACACTATGCCACACTGATGGCAGTAGTTGGCATATTATAACTGCCTGCTATCTGTCAGCACTGTGCTGACAGCACATGGTATGGCCTATGTGCAGGAGGCCTCACATCCTCTGTAGCTTATCCTGCAGTTTGTGTGCATAGGATTTGCTGTTGCCACTCTACAAAGCAGTTACCTGCATTGATCTTGATCCCTGTTATCTTCCAGGGTGACACACCCTATGGCAGGACTGTAAACTGTCCTGTCTTGCCCTTGTACTCTGTTCCCTATCAGGATTAGCCCCTGCCAAAGCACTAGGACAGCAACCCATATTGACCTTGCAGGTTGTTCCTTGTCAGGTTGAGCCCCTTTATAATGGGACTATAATCTATCTAGATCTTGTACTCTGTTCCCTGTCAAGGTGAGCCCACTCTCAGCATATGACACTCTCCTGTCATGTTTTGTGCTATGCTACTTAATACATTCCTATATTCAGTATCTATTCCTCTTGAGCAAATAAAAATGAGCAAGGTACTCGAAAATGACCAATAATCCAACAAACATATTTATAATATATATTTATAATATTTAAAATAAGTTTTAATATAAGTGGTTTTAAACATTATAGATTTTATACAAAGTAGAATAGGGTGAACTGATTTTAACTGCATCATTATTTATTTATTTACTGCAATTTTGCACAGCTTTGATTGGTTTATTTTAAAAGTTGGGGCTATATAAATGGTAAACAAAAAATTTTTCGTCATCTGTGAAGCCTTTGCTGATGAGACGAAAATGCTGATTGAGTAAATGCATTTATGCATATTGAACGTGTACAGTATGTGCTTTAATGGAATACATTTTTAAACTGCTTCAGATTCACTTTGTTTCGTTTTCTCAAACCAAGGTACTATTTATTCATGTTGTTTACTTGCATTTTTATGTCTACATTGCATTCGTGAGGTGCATTACCAGTTATAATGTCTGTGGTCAATATGTCTATGCAATACTCTCTGCTATCAACTATATTTCAATTCTTACATTTCTTGTCATAATGTAGTCTCTTGCAATATGACAATCATACCTTTTTATGTGAAAACAGGGCTCATAGCACAGTTATTATGTGAATGAGGTGATTTATAATGACTGTCTTTAAACTGTGGCTAAAACAATACATTATCAGCCATAGTCAACTCTACTATGCTCACCTATGCTCATACCAAAGCTAGAAGGTCATGTGGATAGGGCGAATGTGGATGGGCACTGTGTAGTTTATCTGACTGTCCATTCTGGTGGTTCATTGCATCATGCACTGATACAGGTTGACAACGCACATCACATGTTGTCCTGCATGTCTGACCATGCATATTGGGGTAACATTGTCTTCCTCATTGTTGTGGAGTGGACATGGCCTCACTCAGTGCAGATTTTCACAGGGCTCCCACCTGGGGCAGGTAGGAAACTAAAACCATCCTCCACCTGCTGCACAGGGACTATACGAGGCAGTATGATGGACCCCTCTATAAAACTAGTACTTAGCACCAGCTTGCTAGGGCACTGAGTGATGTAATGGACATCATTTCCTCTGGCAAGCAGCACAGGCATAGGAACAGTGGTCTGCATAGGTACCACCTCTACCTGCTCCACCATTGGCAGCAAAAGGTAGAGAGAGAGAGAGAGAGAGAGAGAGAGAGAGACAGACAGATAACTTTATATTGTAAGTATTTTTTATTTGGTTTTACACTGTACATTCTATCACTTGCTGCTGCTATTGCCTTCTGTTGTCAGGGATATATAGTACTGAGTACTGTCTACTTTATCATTTACAGCAACTGAGGAGCTAGAATTCACTTGGGTGTTCATCTAGGGGAAAAAGACAAGCTTGTCATGGGGTACTTATAGTTTATAGGTGACTACACTGCACTACTTGAATAAATTGACATAAATTTGTATTTTTCACTTTTTTTATTTTCTCTGTCTACAGTGTTATATGTGGTGCAGGCTGAGGTGAAGTGGTAGTCACATAGATCTACTCCGGCTACTGTGCCTGCTATTGGATAACGAGGCAGGGACTTGGAGGGCTTACTAGTGGGCTCTGTGCCCACCTCCCTTAGGAGTTGAGGCAAGAACTCTGACTCTGAAAGTGATCCAGACTGGTTCCCCTGGGTCACCCAGCAGAGAGTGAGACAGCTGATGAGGACCAAGGTGGGCCTGCAGCTGGAAACCTTCAGCTGTACACTGGAACATCTCCTTGTGCTGCTGACAGAGTCACATGGCCAACGGGCCACATCCATTGGACTGCCAGAGTTGGCATCATCCCATGATGTCAGACATGGTCTAGACTTACAGGTGGGTGGGTTCCCCTCTGGATCATTCAGAAAAATTCACCATATCCTTCCTTATCCAGTACTGTAACTATGGCTGGATAGGAGGGGGTTGCCATGGGTAAAAACTGTCAGAAGGCATGATCAGCAGTGATGAAGAGCTGCCAATCAGGTGCTGGTGAAGGGCCACTGCAATTCATTTCAGCAGCTGTGGCTGATATCACAGCTGATGAAATGAATGTGTCTGCAGCTTAACAAGCTGCATGCTACAATTCAGATTTTTCTGATCTTCAACTTCAGTAGGCCTCTTTTTATTTGGCTTTTAGGTTTGGGTTCAGGAGAGATCTGATATGGGGTTGTCCCCATTGTCGCTCATCTTGTGTATTCAGATGAGACACTGAGGCACTGTGATGGGTTCAAGTTGTTTATTGTATCTAAACACATCAGGAGCTGTAACTGGAACATATATTTAAGCTAGTTCACTGACTCATTACTTGAAACACACTCACATGTGCATCTCCATTCATGCCTGCATTCACTCTGGCTGACTATACAAAATTGCACTAATCTTGTATGTGCTCAGTAACATATATGCACATGCTATCTATCTACAGTGGCTGAGTAGGTATAATGCACACAATGATCTACTTGCTTCTTCAGATGCTCTCTTTTAATAAAAGTATGTGCCACTTTAGACTTGCAAAGCCTTTTGAAATAATTCCACTTCTTACATTTATGACATTGTGGACCAAAATCTAAGCACTTCTGTCATTTAGGTTCATGGCTGCCTCCACAGTTATGACAGTTAACAATGAAGTTTGCTGACACACACACTTTAGTTTATATTTCTTTTTTCCTCCCAACCACATGTTGCACACTATCAGCACTGGCAGACACTGCATGCGCATTTTTTTCATTCGTAAGCATATTCGTATGCTTTTCTGTAAGCTCATATATTTAACAAATCTCAATGGCTTTGCTCAACATTAAATCACTGTCTCAAAGCAAAATCTTTCTTACTGCATCATTATTAACACCACACACAAGCTTGTATTTATCAACTCATCTCAGATCACCATATGTGCACGTTTTTGCTTTATTTCTCAAGTCAGTAATATATACTTTTAGAGTTCCACCAGGGTTTTGATTTCTTGTTTGAAACATGTGCCTTTCCATTGTAATATTCATCTGAGAGTTACACATTTCTCTGACTTTGCATTTTAAGGACTTAGGGTCTTCATGCGTTTCAGCCTATATGCAGGAAAGGTTCTCCCCCCTCCACTGTGTACACAGCAGGTGCATATGCAAATGAACGCTTCCTCTCAATGGCTTCCAGGCAGCTAAATTAAGAATTATGAATGCCTTTGTACATGCATCTTTATCAGAAAATGCATCCTGTATAAAAATATCATTCTCTTGCTGAATCACTTGCCAATTCTCAGCAATATTATTATCAAACACCAGTGGTCCAGGTCTACGAAATCCCTCTGCCATAACAACAAAATACATTTAAATATAAGCATAGATCAGATACTTGTAATACTCTAACTGTTAATAGAGATATCATTCAACCTTCCAAATTCAATAACTTTGAACTCCTCATAACCAAGCTACAGATTAACCAAAACAAACACTTGAACATCGTCTGTGCATACATTCCACCAGGCAACAGCCTAAATATCCTAGAAGATCTCCTTTACTGGTTATCCACTACCTATCCCCAAGAAACCATAGTTATTGGTGATTTTAACACTGAATGGCACCCCTGCTCCTCTGACCTCCCCCCTCACTCATATAAACTTATCTGGGTTTAAACAGACCATAACCTCTCCCACTAGGATAAACAAACCAACCAACAAGGAAAGTATTCTAGACTGGATCCTAGTTAATAACCAACCCCAACTGTACACAGCTGGAACTCTCCCTGATGACCTCAGTGACCATTGTCTGACCTATATCATAAAACATAAGGCAGGAAATCCTCACCAGCCCAAATATAAAACATTTAGAAACAGGAAAAATGTTGATGCTGCTATATTCCAAAATGAATTAAAAGCAGTTGACTGGTCAAAACTAAAAAATCTAATGTTAGAGGAGGCCATAGATCACTTTAACACTAAATTCCTAAGTATCCTTGATTCCCATGCTCCAGCACGTACAATAAAAACTAGATCAAATACAGCACCATGGCTCACAAAAGATGCCAAAGCAAAAATCAAAACTAGAAACAGAGCCTGGGCCAGCTGGAGAACAACCAAAGCCCCACCTGACCATCTAAAATATCGTCAACTCAGGAATGATACAAAAAAATCTATTTTGCTTGATAAAAAAAGCTTCTACCAAAATCTCCTACAAAAACACCACAACCACCCTCAAAAGTTCTGGGCAGGCTTAAATCAACTACTTTCTCCAGGTCACTCCACCACCCCAACCCTGGCTAACTACACCCATAGTTCCCCAGAGACAATAGCTAGCACCTTTAATAACTTTTTCACTGAAACAATCCAATCCCTAGCAAATCAACTAACCCCCTCTAACTTAAACCACATGCCTAATTTACCTAATAATCACCCGGAATTTGGCTTCCAACCAATATCCACTAGTTTTATCAAAACACTTCTAAAAAATCTAAAACCTACCACCCTCACTGCTGACCTCCTCCCTGCAGAGTACCTGCAAATAGCTGCAGATGCCATTGCATATCCCATATCTATCCTCATCAACAGAACCTTATCCAAAAATGCTATCCCCTCCCTCTGGAAAATATCTCACATCATCCCACTCCATAAAGGTGGTAGCTCCTCAGACATATCCAACTATAGACCCATTGCCATTCTTTCCCCACTAGCCAAAATAATGGAGAAATGTGTACAGAAGCAACTAATGCAATACCTTTCACAGAATAACTTACCATCCGACTCCCAGCATGGTTTCAGGCCATACCACAGCATCACCTCAGCCCTCCTTTCCTTTACTACTGCCATAACAGGAATGACAATAGGCTAATCTCTGCCCTCTTTCTTGACCTATCAAAATCCTTTGACATGGTCAACCATGAACTTCTCATTCTTTTACTAAAATCTATTTCCCTCAACAAGCCTGCTATCCAGTGATTCCAGTCCTACCTGACTGGTAGACAGCAGGCAGTACTATGGCAGGGCAAACTCTCCAGCCAGTTACCTCTCACACTTGGTGTCCCTCAAGGGTTCATACTAGGTTCACTACTCTTCTCTATTTTTATTAGCAACCTCCACACAGTTATCCCTAAAGCCACCTACATCCAATACGCAGATGATTCCACTCTCATCTGCTCAGTAACCTCCCCATCCGACTTGCAAATCTTAACCCAAAATACATTTAACACTATCGAGATCTGGCTCACCAATCAATGCCTACTTCTGAACCCCAATAAAACTAAACTTCTACTCTCCTCTCCCACTAGTAGATCCACCACACTTTCATTCTCTGTCACATCTAACAATGGTACCACTATTTCCCCAGATAATCACACCAAACTGCTAGGGGTTATCATAGACAATAATCTCAAATTTGACCTACAGGTCAACAAAACCATACAGACCATCAATAAGAAGCTTGGATCACTGTATAGAAACAAGACATTTTTAACCCCACTAGCTAGGACTGCAATCGCCCGATCACACCTACTCTCTACTCTCTTATATGCCTCGCCTGTACTCTCAAACCTCAACAAATCTGAACTAGGTAAACTGTCCCATAGCTACAATCATATTGCCAGATTTGCCACTGGCTCCACCTATAGAACCCACCACTGCCAGAACCTTAAACAACTAGAGTGGCTAGAACTGCCCAGCTTAATTCAATTCAATCAACTCTTAATAGCGCACAAAATTTTGTACCACCCTGAGGATACTCCCCTCACTTAAAAATATTATTAAGCCATATAGCAATCGAAGATCCCTACGGTCAGCCGATAAACTACTGGTCCAAACCCACAAAGCTAATAACTCTGCTGGTGAATCCCTGTTTGCCAACTTCATTGGCAAAACCTGGAATTCGTTGCCAAACTATATAACCCTACAATCCTCCAAAAGTTTCTTCAAAAAAACCTCAAACAGTATCTCAAAATGAATTGGCTATGTCCATGTACCAACCCTGATTAAGTTATAAACTAAAAGCATATTCTGCAATTATCATAACTTGTAACTACATCACCAAGCTGTGCTTCCAATCTCATGTCTCTTACTTTTAATTCTCTGTTCATGACAATTGTGAGTCCCTATTAGGGAATCACTACTAACCCATTGTATATAATCACTTTGTTTTTATAATTGTTTGCTAACTTCTGTGTAATATATGTAAATTTGTCTTTGTGGAGCTTTTCCCCCCAGGCCTCCACTGAAAATGGACATGTATCCAGTCGGACTATCCCGGTAAACAAATGTAAAATAAATAAATAAATAAAAGGCTTTACTTTAACACAAGGCCAGATTAAAACCAAATTGGGCCTGATGCTGCAGTGCAAAAAGGGCCTATTTTTTCTCGGCATTGGTGCATGTGCATTCGACACTCACTGTACATGCGCACTTAGACCGACCAAGAAGCCTTAATTGCTTGCGACACAACCAGCCAGCCTTTATTGAACATGAATAATAATAACGACGTGTCGACGTATTATCGTAACAACTTGAGATTAACATCAAGCTATGTAACATCAACATTCAACAGCAATTGTCTGAAAAGTGCACTTATCAGAACAGGCTAAACCAGATCAACTTAACCTAGCTTACCTAGGCATATTGTCACTCTTACTACTGCGCTAGTGCTGCTTACTTATATTGCTGTTTTTTGAGCCTTAGCAAGAGTGAATTCTTCGATCGTGTCAGTGAAGTCAAGGCTGCGCAGCAGCTCATGCTCAATGCTCATAAGTGCCAGCATACTTAGCCTTTCCTGCCCCATTGAGGACCACATCTCTCCTTTGACTATTCCCAACTTTGAGAAGCTCCGCTCGCCGGAGGCATTGGACAGCATCATGCACACATAGATGTGCAATCCAATCTCGATGTTTGGAAATGTCTGAGAAAGATCCAATGATGACAAAAGCTTGTACATGGTAAGCTCTGCTGATTTGTTCACAGTCACCAGTTTCTGAGTGCGCATAAATGCAGCAAACTGTATCAGCTCAGCCACCAGTGTGTCTTCCAAGTCATCTGGATATGAGGAAACGAGATTCTTAGCTTTGTCCTCGATCTGCTCAATGCTCAATGATGTTAGCTCCGAGAGAAATCTGAATATTTTACAAATATCATCATACGCCTTCATCTGCTTTTCCAGTTCAGCTAACAGACCATCAATCATGACCAGATACGTCTGAGTTTTGAATGTTTCCCTTGGGCTGAGGTCTGCTTCGTTTGCAGCTCCTTCATCAGGCATTTACTTTCGCTTATGGCCTCAATGCTGCTCAGTCTTGTATTCGCCGTGTTGAACCTTTCTGGTTGCCATCTGCTCATACACGTCAAATCTGTCCCGTGCAAACTGAACTGTGTCGACCAGTGATGCCATCAAGCCAGTTGCCGTATTCAGGCTGACTATAGGATCTTGGAGGCTAATGCTCATACTGTTGAGATGGCCAAGGATATCGTTCCAGGATGTCGCTATAACTGCTGTCTCAAGTTCATCCATCCTGGTGAAAATCCCTCGGCCTGATGTCTCGTATCTGCCTTCTGCTCCTTATCTGCCACAAGCTCATCCAGGACTTCCTGAATGCTCTTCCACCCTTCTACTAGCACTTTAACAGCATCTGCCCATTCACACCATCAGGTTCCAGGCAAACCCTTGAGTGTCAGTGTGCAGCAATTCTTTAGTCACAGCCAGCAGTATGTTGAGTCAGACAGGAATACATATAGTCCTAGCACTTTAACAGCATCTGCCCATTCACACCATCAGGTTCCAAGCAAACCCTTGAGTGTCAGTGTGCAGCAATTCTTTAGTCACTGCCAGCAGTATGTTGAGTCAGACAGGAATACATATAGTCCATTGACAAAACCGAAAAACCTGGTACAGCCACCCCAACTTTCAACAGCCTGATCTCCTACCAGGTTTAGGCTGTGGTTCCAGCATGGAATAAAAGTGGCATATTTACATTCTCGCTTCACAATTGCCTGGACACCAATGTACCGTCCTGACATGTTTGACGCATTGTCATATGACTGTCCTCTGCAGTTAGCAATATCCAAGCCTTTTTCTTCAGAAAGTTCAGAAATATGCTAGCCATCTGCTCCACCATGTGTCTCATCATCATAGGCATGAATGTCAGGAACCATTCAACTGGGCTTGATGGCAGAACGTACCAGATAACAATCGTTAGTTGATCGAGGTGTGATACGTCAGGTGTCGATTCAGTCAAGACAGAGAAATACTTCACCTCCTTGGCTTCTTTCAGGATGGTGTCCTGCACCTTTTGTCCCATGAGATTCACCAGTTCCTTGCAAATTGTGGATGACAAATAGGAAACGTGACCTTTCCCACAGTTCGCATACTTTCTAATATGGCTAGCCAGCAGAGTATCATACTTCACCAACAGCTCAATGATGCCAAGATAGTTATCATTATGAGCGGAACCTATGATCTCATCCGCGCCCCTTATAGCAAGACCACGCTCTACTAGGAGTATAAGAATGTCGATAAGCTGTTTCAGAATCTGGTGCCAGTAACACCACTCTTCCTCAACCGGTTTGGTGGCTAGGTAGTCAACACGACCGGCCTCCCTCTGTCGACTTGCAAAGGACAACATAGCCTTGCGATGACCATCGCTGCTTTCATGCATTTTCTGGATTCACCTGCCCTCCAGTTGTCAAAACCGCCATAAATGAACTTGGTCACTTGAACAGCACTGCAGCTGAACAACTTGCATGCAAAACAGAACACCTTCCCTGTCAAAGGCGAGTAGCACAACCATTGTCTACAGGATTTTTAGCCATTGAGCGGATGCGTACTCATAAAGGACTTTGTGCATCGACATTGGAAAGACTCATCTGGGTATCGTCTGGCACTCTCTTCAAACTTCAATTCAGTGTTTTGGCAGTCCTTTGGACCTTTCTTGGCCTAATATTCTTGAGCGTCAGCATCAATTTCACCCAACTGTCCCAAATCATTGTTGAAAGCCTCCAGGGTCGGCGCTAGTGCTTCAGCGATAGCGTCTCCTTTCACCTCTTCTCTCTCCGATGAACTTTCCCACTCTTTATTCTCTCTTGCCTCCACAGGTTCATCTTGCTTGGCCTGGTCTTCAGGAGCATTTGAACTCGCAATCGCATCCGACACAGACAATTGAGATGGAGATGCTCTTACTCCGAAGTATGAACTCAATTTTGGAATTTTCACCAAAAGCTTTTCTTGTTCTGGTGCTTCTTTCCTTTTCTTTTTCGCTTTATCCCATCCACTGAGTTGAGACACCATAGCAAGCATGCACGAAACAGTATGAAAGATATCACAAAGTAAACTGTTTAAAGTAAAATTGATAGGACTTGAAATCTTCAATTAACAATAAACACAATGACATTATAGTTATGTCACAGTGCAAAGAATAATAGTAACTGTATAATAAATAACGCTGTGTATAGGCGTCCGAAAGTCGGACTCCAAATTTCATTCTAAGAATTATTTTGAGGTTAATATAGCAAAGGAAAACTGTTCAGCTTCTGGAAAATTCTCCTCTGTTTTCATCTGGGCCTGTTTCAGGAATGGGCCTAATGCTACAGCATCAATAGCACCCACTTTAATTCGGCCCTGCTTTAATACTGCAAACACTGCTAACAGTCCGGACACTTTGGATACTTCAAAAAGTTTCTGTTAATGTGAAAAAGTAGTAGATAGAGAAAAAATGCAGTTGTTTTAACCTTTTCACACATTTCAACACTTCAGAAATTATTTTGAACACTGTTGTATTTACTTTGAATACTTTTATCAGTATGTCACAATTTTGGACATTTTGTTTATCTCGGTAATTATTTTATTCAGACCCCAAAATGTGGGCAGCAAAGCCAAAGGAGGTAGAGTTTCAATATATATTAAAGACACACACATACCTCCAGGCTAGTCAAACAGTATAATGCACAGGAGACACTCCAGGTGCAGTTAACTGTTGACAAGACCCCTATTCAAATTATAACTAGCTACAGGCCCCCCAATTTGACTCAAGATGCCCACTCCACCTATCTGGGCCTCTTCAAATCTATCAAGATTCAACACTTTACCCTGATCCTGGGTGACTTTAATTACCCAACCACAGACTGGAAAAACTGCTCATGCCAGAACAAAATGATCAGAGATTCCTCGATTCTATCAATGTAAATGCCTTGGAACGGCTAGTCGATACCCCCACAAGAAGTGATAATATCTTGGACTTGGTATTAACCAACATGAGTAACCACTGCAAAACCCCTATGGTATCATCCTCCCTGGTATGATCTGACCATAAAAAAGTCACTTTCGAAGTCATCATCTCCAATGACCCTCCCCCCCAGCTATGGTCAACCAAAAAAACTTCTCCAAAGCTGGTATAAACAGTTTCACAGCCCCTTCCCCCACTATAGAAACTGTTACCAATGTCCAAATCTACACCAAAGTACTATACCAGCATTTATATAGATGCATGGAATCAGGAATACCTGATAGGACAAAATCATCCTCCGCAAGGAAGAGTAAACCTGTCTGGTGAACATCTGCAATAAATAAAACTATATAAGAAAAGGAAAAAATTGCTCTCCAGGACCAAGAAGGAGCAGGTGCCCAATTGGAAGGAATCTCTCCCTAGCCTGAAATCCTCTAAAGCCAACTTTGAGTCCAAGTTGGTCACATCTACTAGAGACAATCATAAGGCCTTCTTCACATATGTTTGCAATCTGAAAGGAAGCACCCAGATCTGTTCAGAACTTGTGGTCAAGGACACCATGTATACAAATGCTGTAGATATAGCCAATCTACTGGCTGACAGATTCAGTGAAAACTTCTTCCATCTGTCCCCCCCATTAGTAAATCAGGACATCCCCAGTAACTGCCCCCCACACCTTTTCTCTAGGGAACAGGTCATCACTGTCCTCTCAAAGGCAAAATATATAGCCTGAATGGGACCCGATAACATTCCAGGCTGCATCCTACATGAACTCAGGCATGACCTTGCAGCAGCATTAGACACCCTATTCAACCAATGCCTGAGTACTGGCTTTGTCCCAGCCAAGTGAAGGACAGCCAATGTCATCCCTTTATACAAAGGTGGAGTGTCCACCAATCCAGAAAATTATAGAACCATCAGCCTAACTAGCCTGATCTGCAAGGTCATGGAATGGATTATCATGGACTTCATTAACAGGGACACTGGCAACCTCCAAACACTGAACCCCACACAGTTTGGCTTTGTCAAGGGGAAGTCATGTCTGCTAAATCTGGTCGACTTCTTTGAGACTCTCACCATTGTCATGGACGAGGGGAAGACAGTGCACACCGCCTACCTTGACCTGGCCAAAATCTTCAACACTATTCCCCACTCGGGCATAGTAGATAAACTCTCTCAACTAGGCATCAATCCATATGTTACCAGATGAGTAGCAAACTGTCTCACTGATAGAACCCACCTAATCAAAATAGGGGAAGCCACCTCAAGCAGTAGACCAGTAATGAGCGGCGTACCCCAGGGATCTGTCTTGGGGCCTCTGTTATTCAGGATATACTTTTCTGAGGTGCAGGTGAAAACCAGTGGGCAATATCTGACCAAGTTTGCAGATGACTGCAAGCTGGGCGCAGTCAACAATTCCCCAAGTGATGTGAACATCCTCCAAGAGGGTTTCACCCAAACAAATGACTGGTACCAGAAACATGGACTCAAGCTGAATGCCAAAAAATGCATCATCATCCCCCACTTTGGGGAGAATGATGTCCCCACAGATTATCACATTAATAACAATGTCCTAAGTACACAATCAGTAGTGAGGGATTTGGGCACCCAGGTTGATAGCAACCTGACTTTGACCACCATGTTGCTTCCGTTGTATTGAAAGCTTTCTATATGGCCCACCTCATAAGCAAGGGTATCTCATCCAGGGACAAAGAGGTCATAACATCCCTGTATTCTTCCCTTAAAAGGCCAATTATTGAGTACAATGCTCCCCTTTGGCATGTACCTTGCAAAGCACATGCAGCAGCTGAGAAGACCACAGAGGTTCCTCACCAGGACAATCCAGGGCCTAAAACATCTACCCTACACAGATAGGCTGAGTAGATCCCTCTACTCAGTTTTATACAGACTCCTCAGAGGTGACCTTTGTCTGGCATACAAAGCAATCTCAGACCCTGCCTTGATGGGACTGCTGCATATCCGCAAGTCAAGTTCCGTTTGAGCAACCCATACGCATGACCTCAACCTGTCTGTGATATCAACAGGACTTGGTGGGACAGACTTGTGTCCCAGAGAATCACCCATCTGTGGAATAGACTCCCTCTCCATGCCATTATCCCTTTTTAAGTGCATCCTGGATAACTGGATGGGAAAAATAATATCCACCCCTGGGATTCTACCTGTGTCCCTGCTGGACAGGGGATTTGGCTGATGACTTGTCTAAACATGTGCTAAATTCCTGGCTATGCTTATAAAGGCCTCAGGACCAATAGCCTAGTAACCTCCTATGATCTTATGAATGTTTCCCCATACATTCAGTGACTGAAAAATCATTTAAATGAGTTTGAGTACCTTCGAATAACCACTTACCTGTTTGCAAGCTCAGTCTTGTATATTTCTCCACTTCTAACTTCATGCCTCATGGTTTGTGAGTTGAAACAGCTTCTGATCCCATTCTGACACCATGTCATTTGTCTTGTGTATTCAAATGAGACACTGATGCACTGTGATGGGTTCAAGCTTTTCATTGTACATAAACACATCAGGAGCTGTAACTGGAACATATATTTAAGCTAATTGACTGATTTATTATTTCAAACACACTCGCTTGTGCATCTCCATTTATGCCTGCATTCACTATGGCTGACTATACAAAATGGCACTGTTCTTGCACATGCTCAACTGGGTACAACACACACAATGATCTACACCCATGACCCAAATGACCTACTTTTGACTTTATCACTATGCACAGTGAAGGTGTTCCTCCTCCTTAGGTATCACTTCACATGGCCTTTTTTGCATTCCTGTCATCCTCATCATCAGTTGTCTGCTCTCTGTCAGTCTCCCTCTCCTGATTGTTGCCCCCTTGTGTCAATATCATCTGTTAGTCTCTATCAGTGTTATATGTTTGTACACCTCTTCTTCCTTTCCCACATATTCCTTCCTCCCCATATTTCTCCATTACAAACTTTCCCCTTTACCAGTCTTAAAAAAAGGAAAATGGATATCTGTCTCACAAAAAAAAAATACCTTCTTCTCCACCACTACATACCTTTCCTGGGTCTACTTTAATTAAAAGACAGCGCTATCCATCGAATACGAATCCATCGACACATAAACAGCAAAATGCGACAACGTCGAACACGCAAAACCGCAAAATTTAAACATCAAAACTGCAATAGTCGGCCAACCCCACCGCCAGTAACATACTACCTATGCAAACACAAAAACAAAAAACACATACATACACTAACCAAAACCCTACTACTAACCCTAAATTAAAGCACCAAAACCCCACTTGTAACCCTACACTAAACCCCACATACACAACTATCTATGCACTACCCTTAACCCCTCCCTAACCCTAAGGTCCGTAACTACCGCACACTTACCCTACAGAACTATACCCACACAAAGTAAATATTCCACACACATACACTTAACAAAACCCTACACTAAACCTTACATACATTACCTATTTATGCACTTACCTTAACCCGCACCCTAACCCTAAGGTCTGTAACTATCGCACACTTACCTTACAGAGCTATACCGCAGATGGGCCAACTATGACAATTCGACATTTCCGATTTCGCTATTTAGTGCATTTCGGCGTTTCCACATTTCGCTGTTTATGTGTCGACGGATTCGTATTTGACGGATTGCGCTTTCTTTTAATTAAAGTAGACCCCGTTTCCTTTATGTTGGTCTTCTCCATTTCTGGCTTTCTCAATAACGTTTGACTTTACTTTCTTTCCTTTTTCCCCCATTTATATGACAACATGTCTTAACTCTTTGCTGTGGTGGCCTTGTATGAGATGCTCTCATACCCCATGCTGCAGCAATGAAGTAGATTGCAGTGTGCATGAATATACATAGCTTTGGAAGTGTCACCTTCCTGAGGCTTTGACATTGGTCATGTGACTGCACAAAGCATGACCACCACACCAGCATCATGATTACAACCATTATTGCAGTCACAGTGTTTTACTATGAAGTCTTTTTCCCACAAAAAATCATGCATAGAGAATTGGCATTCGGCTGCATCACAGTAAATCCTCTCTGCTATTTTGCACAGCATGTTGGCATTATGAATCTTTCTGAATACCCCCATGCATCACTATACATGACCCCATAATGCAACTGACACATTTGTGATCCACTCATATAACATCAGTCACTGACGGTACAAATCATGCAGTTATGAACCCCAGTCAGTCTCACAAAATCATGATAATCAGCATCTCTTACAGATGGTTGACGGGTATTCTATGCCTGATGTACAAGGCAGCCTTGGATCCAGGTCTGCTGGATGTTTTGCATTTCTGCAAAACAAATAGCCCCAGAAATACCCAGTCTAAAGACAAAAACTTTACTTGTAACATATGTAGGACATGCTGGAGAGACCTATATATGTCTAAGAGAATACTCCCTCTCTGGAACAGATTTCCCTTCCATGTGAAGCAGGGTTCTTTTCTAAACCAGTTCAAGTGTAATCTGGACTGATGGAAGAGGAATCAAGAATTCACCCCATGGTCTGGCACCTAAATTCCTAAGGGATGCAGGCTGTCTGTAAATGCTTGACCATCTAAGCCCTAGCCTCCATATACCCCATAGAATACTCTTAAGGTCGCTAAACTTGTCAGATGCAGTTGGGATGCGTAGCTAGGCTTAAAAAGGCCGCAAGATCATTAGCCTAGTTTACACCTATGAACCTAAAAAATCATCTATAAATAAATAAAGCAACCTTGCAATTTAAAATGCCACGGCTGAGTTAAAAATCTAGGTGATCTGATGACCATTTTAGCAAATAGGACTGAGGAACTGTGACTCAACCAGTAATGCTACAATCACTTACAAAGTAACCATTTAGAGTCTTGAGCAGAAGCCCAGATTGCATTCCTTGCAGTGCTGTACTGACAGCTGTACAGTATAAAGAGCATATCCATTTATATTACCATTATTCATTACAATGTATGCAGCAGAGCAGTCAGCGAGTAGTTTGTGTGATGGTACCATTTTTATATACTTATCTTACATGGAAAAGGGTTGAAGTGAGGGGTGGAAATTATTGTTTCTTCTTAGCAATACTCTATTTTTCTTTATTTTTGTTTTCTTCATTTATTTGATGAATATCATAAATGCTGAGTAGAACTGTATTAAGTGTATGGGCTGCACTGTGATAGCTTGTGTTTACTGATACATGGTTTGCCATGCATTGACAAGCAATACTTATGGAAACATTTGTGTTTGTCAGCAGTGTGAACATTTTGACTCGGAGACTAATGCAGGGCAGGGATGCACCACAGAGCGGCATATGTACCTTGCTTTCCAGCAGAATTGGTAGAACTAGGGCAAATGCAGACATTTTTGGAAAAGACACACAATGATTGTCACAGCTTTATGATTGCAAAGTGAAGGGGAATGATATTGCTGACAATATAGATAGCTAGACAGCTAGATAGGTAGAGAGATAGGTAGATAGATAGATAAATAGATAGGTAGATAGATCGATAGATAGATAGAAATTTTTATCAGGTATAGTCAACTGCAAATGTATCAATGCTTAAAGAATTGACTGTAAGCAAGAGAACCTTGAGCCATCCAGACTGACAAATGAGCTTTAATATGGTCGACAAATCAGGACTCAACAAACTGAGATCAAAACTGAGTCTTCAAAAAATTTGCCCCTCCTCTTCCTGCTAAACCATCCTTTATACAACCATCAATTGGTTATTCTACATACATTCACAGAAACAGATACAGGGTGAAAGACACACTAAAGTGGCAAGACTACTGCATTGGAGTTTGTACAAACATTATGATACAGAAGTATCTCAAAAGCACTGGAAACATGAACCACAAAGCATTATAGAGAATGATGAAGTTTGCATCACTTGGAATCACCCATTACCAAATGTTCAAAAAATAGATACAAGAAAACTAAATGTAGTAGTCCTTGAAAAAAAAAGACAAAAGTAGCACTGACCACTGACATTGCCAGACATTACAGTCTGTCATGTACAGACACAGTCATAAAATGTCAGGATTTGTATGCAGAAATGAGTGCCATGTGGAAGAAGGATACCCAGACATTTCCAATAGTAATAGGAGCATCAGCTCTAATAAGAAACGATTTACAGTCATACTTAAATATGCCACAAATATATGTAACCCCATAATATATGTAACCCCATATGAATTGCAGAATAGGCAGTTCTGGGCACATTGTGAGTGCTGAGAACACTGTTACCTAACATCAAAGACTAAAACAATATTAATTTCATGGACTGCAATTCTACCTCGACTTAGGAATGAGGTCCATTCCCATTACAGTATCATAAACTCAAAACACCTGGGAAAATTAAACCATACACACACACACATACACACACACATATATATATATATATACATATATATATATATATATATATATATATATATATATATATATATATATATATATATACATATGTGTGTGTGTGTATGTGTAGATGCTTACAAATATATAGATTTTATTTGATTGGTTGACAGGCAGAAGTGAAGTGTTTGTTGGTTGAATGTCCTATTTATTAAACAGATATTTTATCGGGTGTGTGGTTTGTCAGAAAAGGTAGGTGTGTGTGTGTGTGTGTGTGTGTGTGTGTGTGTGTGTGTGTGTGTGTGTGTGTGTGTGTGTGTGTGTGTACATGTTTGTGAATGTGTGTGGGTTAGGATTATTGTAAGGGTTAGGTATTGAATGAGAGAAGAATTGTGACACTCAAGACATGACTGTTGAAGAAGGTAGGAGAGTGGCTTTGAACTGAAAGAAATAGCAACACTTGGTACAAAAGAACGTCCCATTATACAAAATGTGAAAAAGGGTAGATGATGTTGATGATATGTATTATAGCTAGCACAAAGAGTATATACTGCTAAAATACATAACTGCAGCTGATACAAAAAATTAAAACTATTGTGATAAATCTTCACTTCCTCATGATGCCACAGCGCAATACAGTCATCAATCACACAAAGAAGGAAAGAAAAGCTCTTTCAAATGTATGTGTATGGCGCTTTTCTCCCCAGGCTTCCACTGAAAAAGGGCCTTGTGCCCAGCTGGACTTCCCTTGTAAACAAAACAAAATAAATAAAATAAATAAATGAAATCATTACGTGAAACATTTCTTTTTGTTACGATGGACGCTTCTCTCTTTACAGTAATACCTAATGAATGGGACATTGAACATGTACGTGAATTGCTATGTACTAAAAACGTTTTTACTTCTGCTAAAATTAACCTGATATGTAACCTACTTGAGATTATGTTGGAGAATAATGTGTTCACATTTAATGAGACGTTTTATTTGCAAAAGGCTGGTGTGGCTATGGACACTGCTTGTGCCAATAGCTACTCCAACCTAGCATTGGTACAATGGGAACACAATAATCTACTCCAAGGCAATGATTTTAGTGATGCAATTTTATGGTATGTATGCTTTGTAGATGACATCTTCCTCCTATGGGGAAGCACAGTAAAAAGATTAGAACAATTTGTTGATTATCTTCATATGGCTACCAACTTCCTGAGGTTCACTTATAAGTACCTAATGAGAGAATAGAGTTTTTAGATGTAAACGTTAATAAGACACAACCTGGGAGATTAACTACAGACCTGTACAGAAAACCTAGCAGAAAGAATTGCATCCTACACAAATCAAGTATGCACCCTAGACATGTGAGTAAGAATGTTCTCAAGGGGCAGTTCCTGAGATTGAGCAGGATACATAATACAGATGATGGGTTAAATGCAGCAATCTCTGTACTGAGGAAATATTTCATGGATAGGGGCTATAATCAAACTGAGATAGATGAAAGTGTCAGTCATATGTATGAAGTACGTAATAGTAGTGGCAAACCCTATTTTTCCCATTCGACAGAAGGGAGCCCTAGTAATTCTAGGGCTAATAATGATAGAGTGAGATTTTCAGTATCATACTCTAGTGATATTAAGTTATTTTGTAACATTTTTGAAAAAAACTGGAATATATTAACATCGATAACTGAATCAGACAATGTAATTGACACAGTACCACATTTCTCAAAAGAGGCAGCTCTGTTATAAGTCTTCAGGAATGACCAGCAAGAAATGCTCTAACAGAGTAGACACCTTCCCCTGCAGAAATTTTCAGACTCTTCTTTTTTTCACAGAAGTCAAACATTTAAAGTTGAAGCTGACTTCTATGCAGATTGTAAAATGCAGAATGTGGTCTATTTTAGTTTTTGTAAATACTGCGATGCTTTTTATATCCGGAAGACAAATAGATGCCTTAAAGATAGAATTCTGGAACACATGAGGGACATTGTAAAAAATAAGGAAACTAGTGCACTGGCTAAGCATGTACAAGAAAAAGGGATGCACCATGTGTTTAACTTTTTTGTATTAGAGATTTTATCAGAAAGCTTGAGAGGTGGAGATATTAAGAACAGGACAGAAGAGGTTGAACAGAAGTGGATTATGAAACTGCAGGCTGATAAACCCCCTGGAATTAATGGTATGGCATACTTAAACTTATTTTGAAAGCCAGACCATTAAAACATTACAATTATGTGTGAAATGTTTTTTTTTTTGTATTACTATGTACTATTTATACATTTTACAAATAGTTGTACATTTTTTAAATACTTTTAGCTTTAGTAATTAAAGTTTATAGATAAATGCACTTTCTAATTTAGTTAGTACATTCTTTACTGTGATAGGCTGTCTTATATTTTAAATTTGGCTGTTCAGTAGTATGATTTAAGTCTGAAGAAGTGATCAGTTTGGATCGTGAAAACGCTAACTTCTCATTAAATTTTGCTTGTTTTTTTCCTTCAGTCGTGGTTTGTTCATCATTTTGTTATTATTTTTTTGCTTTGAGGTGAATACTGAGCATTTTACCCAGTATCTGTGCCTTTTTTTATTACGTGAAACATGTCAGGAATCTATCCAACTTCAATCCAACCACTTTTAATAACACTCTAAAAAGCATCAATTGGAATATCCTAAAATCTCTCCCTCTTGATGATGCCCTGCTCTATTTCAAAACCACATTCCTAAAAATACCAGACAACTATGCACTCCCAGTACCAAAAAACTAAAAATTAATCATGCTTCATGGTTAACCAAACAAACAAAGGAACAAATGTTACTAAGAGATAAAACCTGGAAACTTTGCAATAAACATAAGAACAACTCCAATCTAGTAAAATTCAAGCAACTCCGTAACCACGTAAAAAATAGTAACCAAAGATAATACACTGAGCTCCAAAAAAATGACAAACACAACCTCAAACAGTTCTGGCCCTCCATTAGTGCTCTCCCTATACTCAGGTACAAAAAAATAATCCTTGACCCCACCCCAACAAATCACCAGATCAGATAGCAAATTTATTTAACTTCGTCTTCAATTACACTATAGCTAATATTGCAACCAATTTCTCAAGACTTCTCCCTGCATCTAACACCCCAGACCAAATTACTGTATTGCAATACACACAATCCCTACCTTCACTCCCTACTACAAACATTTCAGATCAGTCCACCCTTCCCACTCACACACAGCCCCAGTCCCCATCATCCTCCCACTTAAACTCTGCCACAAACAATTCCAAGCCCATATTCACACTCTCAACTTTTATTTTTTATTTTACATTTGTTAACCAGGATAGTCCAACTGGAACAGGTCCATTTTCAGTGGAGGCCCAGGGAGAAAAGCTCCAGAGTTACAAATAAGTGAACAGAGTACAATTCTTGCTAACAGCTACACATTACAATTTATTTAATACAATGAGCAAACAGTAGTAGAATTAATTATTAAGCAAGGCTAGCATAGTACAATACATCTTTTAATCTTGTTTGCATGACAGAAAATTGGCTACATTACAGAAACATGGAGAGGAGTTCCAGTGGATAAAAGGTGGGTAGTTATGTGATACATGGGCAGATCCAGGTTTTTCTAAGATGTGCTTTGAGCAGTGATTTGAAGTGGGAGTTTGTGGATGTATTGGCTATGCTAGAGGGGAGAGTGTTCCAGTATTTAGCTATTTTGTAGGAGTATAGGGCTTTGCCGGCAGTATTGTTGGCGATGGTGATATTTAGGAGAGGTTTATTAGAAGATCTAAGAGGACGATTGGAAGAGTAATAGGTTAGTAGATGTTTTAGTGATGGAGTTTTGTTTGGGTTGTTTAGGATGTTAAAAGCACATGTAAGCTGTTGGTAGTTAAGTAATTTTGGGAATTCAAGCCATTGAAGGTCAATTAGTACTTTGTAATGATGGGTTTTGAAAGGGGAGTTGTTTGCAAATTTAGCAATTTTGTTGTAACATCCCTCGAATTTGTAGAGGTCTGTTTTTCTAATATGGCTAAATATGGGTGCAGCATACAGTAGTGTGGATAAGAGATGGGTTTGGGCTAGGGTGATTCTTGCTTTGTCAGTGAGAAAATTCTTGTGTCTATAAAGAGTACCCATTTTTTGTGAACCTTCTGGATAGTTTGAGCTATGTGAATATCGAAGTACAGATTTTTATCAATCTCAACTCCTAGGAGTTTTGTATGTGTGGTAGGAGAGATTACTGTGCCATTTCTAGATGTGATTTAGAAGGTTAGGGAAATGGATCTGGATTTATTGGTGGCAAACAAGAGAAGGTTTGTTTTATTAGGGTTGAAAATCAATTGGATGTCAGTGATCCAGCCTTCTACAGAAGAGAAGGAGTCTTGGGCCAGTTTGTTTAGGGTAGTAAGAGATGGGGCTGCACATATGAGTATAGAGTCATCTTCGTATTGTATTAATGTGGCATGTTTGGAGGCGGTATGTAGGTTATTTGTGAAAATAGAGAACAATAGTGGGCCAAGTATTGATCCCTGAGGTACACCTATAGATGTAGGGAGGATGGGTTATAGCTCAGCTTGCCATTGGACAGCTTGCTGTCTATCTGATAGCTTTTGAACCAAGAGATGGTAGGAGAGTCAAAGGATAGGGCAGAGAGGGCATCAATTAGTAGGGGATGTGAAACCATGTTGAAAGCTTTAGAAAGGTCAAGGAAGATAGCAGATATAAAGTTATTATTATTTCTGTGCAGGTTAACTTCATTTATGAAAGACAGAGGGGCAGTAGTTGTGCTGTGGTGAGGGCGGAAGCCATGTTGAGTGAGGGAAAGAAGATTATGTGAGGTTAAGTACTGGAGAACCTGGGAATGGATACATTTCTCTAAGAGCTTAGAAAAGGGAGAGAGAATGACTATTGGCCGATAGTTGGAAAAGTTGTATGAGTTACCACCTTTATGTAGTGGTATGATGTAGGAGATTTTCCAGATTTGAGAAACATAGGCTTCTTTGATTGACCGGTTGATAAGGATTGAGATGGGGTAAGATAAGGTGTCAGCTGCTATTTTCAAAAGGTTTGCAGGTATTTCATCAGCTGCAAGAGTTGTAGGTTTTAGTTTACAAATGAGCTTCTTAATTTTGCTAGCTGGAACAGGTGAGAGGGTAAAGGGGGGTAAGTTATTTGAGAGTTTAGCTGAGTTACTTGGAGTGCTATTTTTAGTAGTAATGGGTAGGTCATTGTGTTTGGTGAACTGGGTGGTTAAAGTGTGAATTGAGGTTATGAAGTGATGGTTTAGTTGGGTAGCGATATTGCTATTTTCATTATTGGGGGATTTAGGGGCAGGGTGGTAGTTTTACCTGGTCTTAGCAGTGAGTTTAAGGTGTTCCAGAATTTTGTGGGGTTTTTTGAGTGTTTGTTTTGTAAACTGAGGAAGTAATTTTGTTTGCCTATTTTTGCTTGTTTTTTGGCTAGGTTTCTAAGTTGTTTATAATTTTGTTTACTTTGGTTAGAGTTGTCTTTTTTCCATTGTTTCCAGGCTGTGTCCCTAGATGTTAATAAGACTCTTGAATCACTGCTCAGCCATGGAGCATAGTTTGCTTTGACTCTAATTTTTCTGATTGGGGCAATTGCATTTAGAACTCTGGTGAATGTTTTGTTGAAATATTCTACTGCTTGGTGTAGGTCTAGAGTTTTTAGTGGCTCCCAGTTGCATTGTTTTAGAGTGTAATTTAGATCCCCTGGGTTTAAGTTTTTGTCAGCCCTGACTTGTCTATAGACTATGGGCTTTGGGATATTGGCACGTTTCCTAAGGAGAAAAGTAGGGAGATGGGTCGCTTAGTCCATCTGGTAGAAGTCCTGTGTTATAGTTATATTTGGGATAGTTTACTAATGTCCAGTCAAAAATAGACTGTCTTTGGGATTTTTTGTCTATTTTGGTGGGTTCTTTGATTAATTGGGCAAATCCATAGAGATTTATTGGAATGGAGGGATTAGTTGAGTTACAAGCTAGCCAGTCAGGGTTTAGATCTCCTAGTACAATTGTTTCATGTGAGCCACTGAAGCATTTCTTCTATAGTATGGGAGTTATGTCCAGGAGGGATATAGCTACATAGAATGTTCATTTGTTTTTCATTGTTCACAGATAGAGTGGCACCTAAGATTTCTGCATTCTGAAATATGGGTATGGAGGGTTGAAGTGGCTGGAGGTTGAGTGAATTTTTAAAGACAATGGCAACTCCACCTCCTTTCCTGCCTGTTCTGTCTAACCTTAGACTATTGTATCCTGGTGGGAGAATTTCATTGTTTGTGATAGACCGTTTAAGCCAGGTTTCTGAGATAGTATGAATATCTGGGGAATGGTGAGAAATTAATGCATGTAGGTCTGGGAGTTTGTTTGAAATACTTCTGGCATTGATATTTATGATCAGTAGGTCTGATTGAGTTTTATTTGATATGGTAGTGGAACAGGGTCCTGGGTATGGGTGAATGTCTCCTGATAAAAGGAATATTGTGCTTAGAATTATTAAATGCTTAATAGTGTGTGCTCTATACTTGTGAAGACTATAAAAGGGGTTTTCCTATAGTAAGGATTTGGAAGGTGGGTCTTATTAGTATATAGTATTATGTCGTCCTTAAATAATGTTGGATAGATAGTAAAGTTGGTATATGTGTTAGTATGTGTTAAAGTGTGTGTTGTATGGTAGGTGGTATTATCTATGGGGTTGAATGTGTGTATGGATGTAACGTAGGTTAAGGAAGAGAGTGATAGTAGGACAAAAGTTAGTAGAGGAAACATGTTAGGGTATAGTGGGAAATATATGGTGTATAGCTTTAGGATTGAGAGTAGGTTCTAAGGTATGGTAGTAGTGAGAGTAGTACAAAAGTAGGCGTAATTTCCTGGGGGTGTGGCCAGTAGTAGTAATTGGTGGAGGGAGGTAATCAGGTGACAAGGAGCACAAATATATTTGGATGATGTGGGGGTGGGTGGGAATTGGAGGTAGGTGAGCGGAGCGGTAGCGAGGCGAACAGAGCGGGGCACAACCCAACCGGGCTATTACAGAGCCAATTAGTATGTGCTGTTAATGTAAGTACAAGCACACAGCTTAACAGGGTAAGGTCTTGTGGTTGTATATTTAACTGCTTTGATTTTAGACTTAACACTGGATTCTAGTTTGAGAAAAAATAAAACACTATACACTATTTTGTACAGTAGCTAAGGGACCTATGCAATACTAGCTAGTGCTTCTGGTTCCCAGGGGAGGCAAAGCAGATTTCAGCCTTTACATTACAGCCGAGTAATAGACTAAGGTATTAACCCTGCTCGCTTGCAGAAATAAAGCCTTGGCTGTTGGGAATGACTTTGGTGCTGCTGCCAGATAATTTAAAAGTAGTGCAGCAGTCCTCTACCATAGCAAACCTTTCAATGGGGTGGGCTGCTGTTGGAAAACAGCAGCCGCGGGTTGATCTTAGGAAGCAGAGGGAAAGTGAGGTTAATAGAATGATAGGATTAGGCCCAGAATAGAATTCTAACCTGCTATGTGCTGGCAAACTCCTATTGTAGTGTGCAAAACATAGCTTAACCATTCATAGGAAGTACAGCTATAACCAGGTTAGTCCTGCTCCTTCACAATGATAATTCACTACAGATACAAAGCTTACTGAAACAGGTCATCTACTTGGCATTAAGTATTATAAAATAACACTCTGTACAGCAAATCATATGTTCCTTATCTATAACTTAACTAACTACTGCTACAGATAGTACATTTGTTTGAATTCTCTTAAATAACTGTATTACAGCAATAATAATACATTCTGTATCTATAGCTTAACTTACTCCTGCTACAGATAGTATATTCATTTGTATTCTCTTAAAAATCTGTAAAGTAGTACGGTAAAAGAAACTCCTGCTTTTGCCACTTATATAAATAAAAATAACAGCATGCAGTTAGAGTAATGTATGTTCCCGGCGCGTTATTTAGCTGCCAATAACATCAGGAAATGCAGTAAAGCCCAGGCATTTAGACATGCTCTATATTTAGTAGTAAAGTTTCATACCAAACTTTTAACTGAGCTCTACCTGGATACAGCAAACAACAGATATTTACTTGTGAGACAGTGTTTAAAGCATTCAGTCGCACACTTTGAAACAGTACAAATGGCCAAAATACCACATAAAATACAAATAATTGGGCTAGTGGAATACTTCTTACCTATGCCTCCGAGTTCCGAGAGCAGTAGCATCCACTGATAACTAAATTGAAAATGGCGCCATTCTAGGGGGTTTACTAACCTCGGTTCTGGGCTCGTGGCTGCTAGGCTACCAGGTCTTGCAAAGGAAGTATTGCAACCACGTGGTCTCCAACCCAACCGGGCTATTACAGAGCCAATCAATATGTGCTGTTAATGTAAGTACAAGCACACAGCTTACCAGGGTAAGGTCTTGAGGTTGTATATTTAACTGCTATGATTTTAGACTTAGCATTGGATTCTAGTTTGAGATAAAATAAAACACTATACCCTATTTTGCACAGTAGCTAAGGGACCTATGCAATACTAGCTAGTGCTTCTGGTTCCATGGGGAGGCAAAGCAGATTTCAGCCTTTACATTACAGCCGAGTAATAGACTAAGGTATTAACCTTGCTTGCTTGCAGAAATAAAGCCTTGGCTGTTGGGAATGACTTTGGTGCTGCTGCCAGGTAATTTAAAAGTAGTGCAGCAGTCCTCTACCATAGCAAACCTTTCAATGGGGTGGGCTGGGGTTGGGAGACAGCAGCCATGTGGTGATCCTTGCTCGCTTGCAGAAATAAAGCCTTGGCTGTTGGGAATGACTTTGATGCTGCTGCCAGATAATTTAAAAGTAGCGCAGCAGTCCTCTACCATAGCAAACCTTTTAATGGGGTGGGCTGGAGTTGGGAAACAGCAGCTGCATGGTGATCCTATGCCTCTGAGTTCCGAGAGTACTAGCGTTCTCTGATAACTAAATTGAAAAAAAAAAAAAAAAAAAAAAAACACTGTCCCAACCTCTCTCATAATAAACTATTTCTAAAACTAAAATCTTGTTCCAATACAGCAGACGGACATAACACTGAGTAACTAAAAATCACCACAGACAAAATCGCTTACCCCATTAGTAAACTCATAAATCGATCTATACAGGAAGCCAATGTTCCTAGCCTCTGGAAAAAAGCATACATTATACTACTCCACAAAGGAGATTCCTCAACTGATATTTCCAATTTTCACCCCATAGGTATTCTATCCCCCTTATCTAAACTGTTGGAAAATGTATATGCAAACGACTTCTACATTTTATTCTCAACAATCAAAACCTTTCACAAACACAACATGGTTTCAGACCAGGTCATAACACTTCCACTGCACTAATATCCTTTATGGACCTAGTTAATACAGCCCGTGACTCAGGGAAGTTTGTCTCCACTCTATTTCTAGCCCTATCCAAAGCCATTGATACTATCTCTTACATTCTTCTCCTCTCTCAGTCTTCTAACATTGGACTCTCTACCCCATCACTCAGCTGGTTCAATAGCTACCTAACAAACAGAGAAAATGCGGTAACATGGCAACAATCCATCTCCCCATACATACACAACCCCACTGGGGTCCCCCAGGGCTCTATTCTAGGACCTCTACTTTTCAACATTTTTATCAATAACCTCCATTTAGCATTTCGCTAGGGATTTCTTATACAATATGCAGATGATTCTACTATTATCTGCTCTGCAACAGATTTATCTCAGCTGCAACACACAACTCAATCTGCACTCTCCACCATGGAATTACGGCCACAACAACCATCTAGCTCTAAACCCCAATAAAGCCAAACTCCAAAGAGAAATATTCCCCTCAACAAAAACTAATTAAACATACTCTCCCTGTACAACACAAAAATTAAAATAGTTCCCAATACCAAATTGCCAGGTGTCATAATCAGCGAAAATGTAAAATTTGATCTACACATCTAAAATAACATTATTGAGTCACAAAAAAACTATGACTTCTTTACAGACATAAACCATTCCTTTCCTTCCCATCAAAAGAAGTACTCATGTCCACCTATCTACTTCCTTCTCTGGTGTATGGTGCCCAACTGCTTACCAATCTCCAGTCCTCACTTAAACCAAACTAGAAATGTGCTACAACAAAACAGCCAATGTTTCAACAAGCTCCACCCATTCCATCCATCATTGCAAATCCCTAAAAACATTAAACTGGCTAGAATTCCTCCACTATCTCACATCATATCTACAACTTTCCACCTCACACAAACTTCTCACAAAACCTCAGGATTGCCCTTCCTTAAGTTCCTTATTTTCCCACTACAACCCCAGCAGGTCCCTACAATCCAAGAACCAGTTCCTCCTCCAAATCCACAAACCAAAACTACCTGCAAACTAATTAATTTACTCTTGGGCAATAGTAAAAACTTGGAACAGCCTTCCTCTAGCCATTCTCACCATTCATAGCACTGGTTCTTTCAAAACAGCTCTGAGAAACCACCTCCAATCCAACTGGCTCTGTAACTGTAATAAGCCTCCACCTTCTATAACCTAGCCTTCAAATACCCTCCCAGCATTCCACATCTCCCTGCCCTTTCCTCAATAACTTTTTATACTCCTATTATTCTATACCTCATCCTCATCTATCTTCCCAATGCCTTGCCCTTTCTAAACTTACATCAACTTTTCTCTTACTTTTTCATTTTTTTACCACTACTCTTTTTCATATAACTTGCCCTCGTCCTCCTTTCACTCATCCTATCCCCTCTATCATTTCCACTAGCCACCCACCTCATCCAGCACACTACATCTTCTCACACATCTCTTGTCTTACTCTCTACTCTTATAATTTAGCTGCTAGACAACGCAATGTAATTTTAGCTCGAACCTCCCAAGCTAGCTATGTACTTGGTATAAAGCAAACCTTTCTGCTTAGACACACTAGCTAAGTTATTGGCATAATTTAACCTATACTGCTATATTTACCTTGTATTAGATTTTGCTTTGTGCTTGTTCCTTTGAATGTTCTACCTTGAAAAAGCTAATTTTTTTAGCAATGTGCAAGTTTTCTGTGGTTCTTTGCTATGTAAATGCCAATAAATAAACAAATTATTTGCTAATTATAAACTTAGCTCAGAAAGGGTCATCTAGATCATGGTTATTTATAATTTCTTTCAGATGAACAGCATCTAAACCATCTGATGTTGCATTTGAATTTAGTCTATTGAAGCTTTAATTAATGGCCATGTTTCAATTACCAACTAAGATAATCAATTTATTTTTGAACATCTCTAATATTTTGTTTACATGTTGCAAATGTAAGCCACTACAAGTGGTTTAACTGTACTGATTGTTATCGTCTCTCACACAACTAAAACTTTGGAAAACTATGTGTTCATTGATTTCCTCACAGCTATCGTTATTCTTTAGAGTTATCCCAATTTATTGTCATTTACACCTGACTGATCCATTTTTTTGCTGTTTTTCTGAGTCTTCATGCGTGCGTCTTCTATGCATGCAATGTCAGTTTTCTAATTATAGAGAAGATGTCCAAAATGTTCTTTTATTAACAGAGTGCAATATATTGAGATTCCAGGAGATAAATATAATAATTATCATAAATAACTCATATTGTATTAGGGAAATAATTGCGAACAATCTTGAAAAAAAAGATACTTGCTATTGTTTGATAGCCGAGTGATCCAGTCTAAGAAACTGCCAGAAGGCAGAGTTATTGATCTTTGTTACGACAGTGGTTTGGACAAACATGTACATACCCCACACAAAAGTTTTAATAATAATAATAACAACAACAATAATAAATCTGCATATGAACAGTAACAATCTGCTGCCAGTTATGTGTAGCAGAATCTTACACACACAAACTCACAATACCTACCATGTGTCATCTTGGGTCAGCAAAGTGTAATGAAAGTAAATAACTTTGTCATTAGACCAAAACTATGACCTGATCAAAAGAATGCAACACACTGCCATTCAAAACTAGATAGTCTCCTAAAATTAATGAGGGGTCAGTTCTAAAATGAAGTATCAGAATATATCAGCAATATAAGAGAAACCTGTACTCTAAAGTGGTACTTCAAGGTGTGCACTCAATGTGTAATCTTATTGTAGAATTGGAAACCTTACAGCATGGTAGTTATCATGCTCTAAGTTAAATGTGTAAACATTTATTGATTTTTAAGTCAGGAATAGAACTATCATAATATTTACGCAGCTTAATTAAGACATAATAAAAAATTAGTACACTGATGAAGGGTGTAAAAGCTAGTTTTAGACAACCTGTTAACATTAATAAATTTATATATTCCTCTTAGGCTGCTATCGCCAATTGTAGGAGTATTATACATTCAAGAAGCCAAGCAGGGCACAAAAGTGTACTTGACTTATGGATTCAAATAGCTCAGTGCAATAAGATCTTTATTACCCCCATCTCATAAAACAGAACCAAATCAACAGACATCAGTGTTGCCCAGGAAAGGAAAATGTACAATCAGGAATCAACAAATTTAGTTATATGAAACTGTTGTAGAAGAAATTGAATAATCATTTCATGAATGCTCTTTCTAGTAATGGATGGCTATACAGAGATAATAAGAAAAACATACTGCCAATAAATGTTTCTTTAATATAAAAAAGCTCTCTCCTCTTAACAATATATCAGATTGATGTGAAAACACAATACTTTAGCCATGCTCCCCATTTGTATAATCATGAGAATTTAGATTTTTAAAATGAATGCAAGAGAACTAAACAGTCATCTTGAAAATTAAACAGATACCCTTTGGCTCAGGACAAAGTCATCAGCAGTGTAATGATGAGTGGAGATATTGTAAATGAAATTCAGTAAGCTTAAGCCAGTTTATCAGGTTTACAGTCTTGGTAATGCAATAGTATCCCACAACATCTATATGATCCTCGGGCACCCTTGAGAGATCAGTGATTAGGCACTGCATTGCAAGATATTTAACCATCCTGTAGATGTGCACTGTTGAGGAACTCATAAGTTGTAATATATCCAACAGACATGGAAGACTTTGTTAATCCATGCTAATGATGGGCTTAAACATTGAAAAACAAAATAGACCTTGATCATGTTTCACTGATGTGTGCATACTCCAATAACATCAACCAGAAAACAATATCTTTAGCTTCATCTGTTTTAATAAGGTCCTCACACTTAAACAAGTTGTCAGCAGATTTAGTCTTGTTACCAGTATTAATATGCAAGAGTGTATGTAACTAGTAAGTTTTCCACTTCACTGCCCTTTCCAACATAACTGCTGCAAAATTGCATGAAAGGCACCAGTGGTAAAGCAACATGACTACAGGAATAACTACAACAAGATGATTTTCCCCTTCCCCCTTAGATTTGTACTCCTCAGGCTAACAGTAAAAGCTTAATATGGTTAAGAAGCATGAAAACCAACAGATTGGGGTCATAAGTCCTTGGGTCATCCCTGTCATGTGCACAAGCTCATTAACATAACTAGGATCACACATTCTGAAAGCAGATACAAGACTAAAATAAGAATATGAGTGTCCAAATACTCATGTAACAAGACAAGGGGTATGACTTATGTAAATCATCCAGTAGTTATGCATACGCATCATAAGAAATGTAATGCTTGCTTGAATCAATTTTTGCACAATCAGTGCCATTCTATGTCATTCTATTTTTATGCCCACTAGCAAAGCCAAAACCCATGTTGATATTATTCTGGTTCCATGAAATCATTTTCTTAGCTTTAATAAAGTATATCACAATTTTGAAGGTGTATAAAAACATAACATTCATCACATAAAGACATCTAACATCTGAAATCACCACTTTTCAGGTAAAGATATTCACAATACTACAAGACATAAATATATAGTGTCAACAACATAGCCCAAATTTAGTTAAGATCTTTAATCAGACAGTAAACTTTCAGCAGTTGTAAAATATAAAATGTATATCATAGGGTCTCCTTCTGTTCTTCAAAAACAAATTTCTTCAAAGAACAGATAGCCAAAACCCACTTTAACAAAAGTGCAGTTAACTGAAAGTGTACTTTCACATAAATCAGTTAACCAAAGCATGGTACAGTGGGGAAAAGAAAATATATCCTTTTCCCCACTGTAGTGCGATCTCAGAGTTAGTATATATAAGTAGTGGATGATGTGGAGGGAACAAGGGGGCTTGCCCCCCTGAAAAAATGTTTTTCACTTTGCCGGGCACACCTCCGCTACTTATATATACTAACTCTGAGATCGTACTTCAATTGGGAAAAGGATATATTTCCTTATCCCCACTATACCATGCTTTGCTTAACTGATTTACATGAAAATGCACTTTCAGTTAAGTGCACTTTCGTTAAAGTGGGTCTCGGCTATCTGTTCTTCAAAGAAGTGCGTTTTTGAAGAACAGAAGTAGACCCATATCATAACATAAATCACATATTAGGTTATGTATTCAGTCTTCCTTTCTGGAAAGTGTTATATGTAAAGTTATACCAAATCTCTCTCTCTCTAGTTTAATATTTGGGAAACATCTAAGTGCAATTCTGAAGGATGGTAGTGATTAATAATAATAATAATTATTATTTTTTATTTATTCATTGACATTTGTTAACCGGGTTAGTCCAACTGGGATATTGTCCCATTTTCAGTGGTGACCCGAGGAGAAAAGCTCCAGAAAATACAATATATGATTACAGAACAAGAAAAACAAGTATTACAAACAATAATAGCAAGCAATAGAAATAAACATCTACCGGTGTAGAAATAAACAACTACATTTAATATATATATTTTTTTTAATAATAAAACTTTAATAGCTGGCTATCCTAAGAATAAATGTACACAATATGATGAGTAACTGGACTAGTGTTAGGGGCATTACAAATGTCCTTAAGATGTTCCTGAATACTAAGTTTAACTTTTCTGCCATTACATCCAAAATAATGTTTATTACAGAGACAACACATGCCATGTACCACAGCAGAATTAAAACACCCCTGGGAAATACATAATACTTTTTACTTGGTTAAACATGCATATACATTCATCTTCAGGATTTACCAATAAGCCCTGTCATTTGGAATTCTGTGTAAATATTTCCATAATTTGCTTAGACTGCAGGGGATGACAACCAGCAACAAACAGAAATATATCTCATTGGGGAATGGCCAAGATGGTGGTAAGCTAACAGCACAGTTTCTTAGCTCTGCAGTCTAAATTATATTTCTGACAGGAGTTATTAAGTATTTGATGTTGTAGACATATCAATTTCTGAGTTTATCTTCTACTAAGAAGTTTGGAAATCTGCATCTAAATCTTGAACTTTTAACATTTCAAATTCCTGTCATTTATGAGCAGAAAGATATCTGTCGCTGCTTAAACATGAGCTACTCTAAGAATAATTCTCAGAACTTGACTTTAAGGAAGGATTTACAATCCATACTTAACAGCATTCAAGATCTATCAATAAAGATGGATAAAATGGACAACAAGCTTGATCATTTTAAAGAAGAATGTAAAAAACTGATGGAACAGCTACAGGAGATTGTTTTACTTCAGAAAATCCAGATTTCCAGCATGGAAGAAACATTAA
This sequence comes from Protopterus annectens, assembly GCF_019279795.1. Taxonomy (NCBI): domain Eukaryota; kingdom Metazoa; phylum Chordata; order Ceratodontiformes; family Protopteridae; genus Protopterus; species Protopterus annectens. Next base: position 432,368,257 of record NC_056730.1, read on the forward strand.
ATGATATAGAAGGCAGAGTGTCAGAAGAAAAGCACCAGGTAGAATTTTTACTTAAACAAAGTATGTCACTGCTAACAAATTAGATGACCTTAAAAGTGGATCCAGAAAAAATAATCTGTGCATTTATGGTTTGCCTGAAAAGACTGAAGGTGATAACATGGTTAACTTTATCACTTCCTGGATTCCCAACATTGTAAAATTATGAGAGTCTCTTTCTTTTGGCATTGAAAGAGCTCAAAGATCACAGGTGGTTCCTTCATCATCCAACATGGTAGATATTAAACTGAGATATATTTTAGTAAGATTTTTCTCTTGTCAAGATAAAACATTAGTCCTAAAAACTGCCTGGTCAAATTCATGAGTAAAATTTGATGACAATATAATAAGATTTGACAATGACTATTCCTCAGTAGTAGTCTCCAGAAGAAAATAATGTATTTCTTAAATAAAAGAGTTGGAAAAAGAAGCAAATTAAAATATACTTGTGTTCCAAGCCAGACTTAATGTTTTTCTTTCAGACAGAATTAAAACTTTTGAAACCTTAGACTCTGCTGTATCCTTTCTAACAACTAATAACATTTTATAACAAGTGGATGGATTGGTCCTCTCCTGCATTAAAGAGACAAGCTGAAAAAAAATGATTGGAAAACTATTGACAATACGAAAAAGAAACTAAAAGGTAAATAAATATTTAATAATTCTTTTTATGTATTCTTCATAATATTCAAAATCTTCACTTTTTTTTGATCTGTCTCGAAGTATGACAGTATTTCACAATTGTGATACTTCTGATGTTCAAAACAAGGAACATAAACTTAACTCCAAAAACTAAGGTAAAATGATTTCATCATTTTATTCTTCTCATGTTATTATATATGTGTGTATATATATATATATATATATATATATATATATATATATATATATATATATATATATATATATGGGTCTACTTTGGATGACCGAAACGCCAGTTCGCCAACACGCAAAACACCGAGACCAAACAACCGAAAACACACAATACCGACAACTCACAAAACCAAACACCATTACACCGACACACAAAACGTAAACTACACATTACACACAATTACATATCCACTAACCTTAACCCAAACCCTAACCCTAAGGTCCGACTCTACCGCACACTTACCCTACCCGCACCCTAACCCTAACTCACTTAACCCACCGCTAAACCTAAAGTCCGTCACTATCGCACACTTATCCTACCTGCACCCTAACCCTAACTCACTTAACCCACCCTAAAACATGAAGCCCGTCACTATCGCACACTCACCCTACCCGCACCCTAACCCTAACTCACTTAACCCACCCCTAAACTACAGTCCGTCACTATCACACACTTACCTTACCCGAACCCTAAGTCCGACACTACCGCATACTCACCTTTCCCACACCCTAACCCTAAATCCCTCACTATCGCACACTTACCTGTCCGCTTCCTAACCCTAAATCCCTCACTATCGCACACTTACCGAGTCGCGCTCACACGTTGCCCATGTCGGTCTTTCGGCTGTCGGGATTTCACCTTGTCGATCACCTTAGTTTTCGGTTGTTTGGTCTCTGTGTTTTGTGTGTCGGCGAACTGGCGTTTCGGTCATCCAAAGTAGACCCATGTATATATATATATATCACTATAAATAGTCTTTAACATTTGTCTAAATATTTGTATAGTGAAAACAAACAAAAAATTGTAAACAACGGTACTAATTGTCTTTATGCTGGGCTCTATGATAGAACATGCTTTCTTTAAAACAAATGAAGATTTAATATACAAATAAATTGTAAACTTAGTAATCTAGTCCTAATTCAGCAAGGCTTTAGTATTCTGTACAATTATACATATGTTAAATGGATTTGTAATTTTTGAGTACTTGTTTGACAATGGTTAAATGGCTGCTGAATATCTACAGTTACTACATTTATAAAATTGTTTCTGTTTTCTCTCTCTCTTCATTTCCTATCTACACTTGTGCTTGTTTCGTTTGTTATATTTGTCATTTTGAGGGAGAAGACAATGATTTGGATGTTATTTGCATCTGTACATTTTTTGTTTATGTAGAACATGATTTAGTTTCAGTTGCTTCACATATACTTAAACTGAAAGCAGTTTAATCAAAAGCGAGCTCGAGCTGCATTGAAGCTTTTAAACGTTTACTTACTTGCTTCTCAGTTTCCTGCCATGATCACAAGCTAAAAGGCATGTTTTACCTTTACTTTGGTTTCTTCACTCTATTACCTTAAAAAACCCTTTGTGAATACGTGAATGGTTCAATCTAAACAGTACTGCTCATCGTTGATGTAGCTATCAAGGTTAAAGGTTGTACATGAGCAGTTTCTGTTTTTCAGCTTTTTAAAGTGACAAGGGGTCTGTATTAAGTGATCAAAACCTTAGGTTACCGAATATTTAAAGATTGATGTCTAACTGTGAAAATCGCAAATGGCCTTTTCCACACAGGGAAACAATGCTGTTGGCCAAACTAAAAAAAAAAATTGTAAACAGAAATCAAGTGGGGGGCTTCGCCACCCACACCCTCCCTAAATAAATGTATCAACTTCGAGATTGCTCAACATTGTAAAAAGGGCAAAATCTGTGTAACGGCCAAATTACTATTCCCCGTGTGGAAACGGCCGTTCGTGATTTTCACAGTTCGACATTTAGACATTGACCTTTAGGTATTCAACTTCCTAAGGTTTTGATCTCATGATATAGACCCAGTGACAAGTACACTCTTTATGTGGACAGTTCATTCAAGACCTGTTACTGCTTTTATTGTATTTAAAGTGAAAAGCACACATTTTTTCTTGGTAAGACATGAGTGAATTTTTGTTGTTTGTCATTTAAGTGGCAGGTTCTCCAGTTTTGCTGATATATATATATATATATATATATATATATATATATATATATTTTTTTTTTTTGACATTTGTTTACTGGGGTGGTAACTGGGTATACAGAACCTGTTTTCAGCAGAGGCCCAGGGAGAAAAGATCCACATACATTACAATACAAATACAGTATAATCCAACACAATGCAAATTACATTAGAAATACTTTACAAAAATAAGCTGAAAGAACAAGCTATTTTACAAGATATTACAATATATTAATACACATCTAGACAATTCTCTAGAGTTAAAACATTACAGACAATAATAGTCACTCTCACCATGCACAATGTAGATAGTGTCCAAAAAGTAGTACAGAGGCAGTGCAGTGTGTGACACTGAGTACATGAAAAACAGAATGTTAGTTTCAGTTAGGAAAATAGTAGCCAGAAAGTTAGTGATGCAGATAGACAGTAAGAGACAGTGTTAAGGAGAATAGAACCAATAAAGGCTGAGCAGTAGCTTAAGGATATGGTATAGAAACAGAGAAGGAGTTAGATGAGCCTTAGGATCTTGCTGTCTGTGAGGGATTGAAATGTGACAAAAGAGGATGATTAGGCAGGCTTTATTAGGGAGCAGAGCCATGTATTTTTGAGATGATTTTTGAAAGAGGCTTTGAAATGGGTTAGGCAAGGCATAGACCTGGTAACTAGAGGTAGTGAATTCCAAAGTATAGAGACAGTATGAATACAGAGAGTGACCTGGTTTTCTTGTGGGTTTTGAGATAGCTAAGAGAGTTTTGTCTTCTGATCGTAGGGAACGATTTGGTGTGTAAGATATGACTAGATTGGCTAGTGCAGGGGTGGCAGTAAACTTGAAAATAAGGTTGTGCAAGGTGGAAAGTTAATTAAAGGCAAGTTAGTTGGAGAGTTCAAGGCAGTTTAATTCTAGGAGTGGTGTACAGTGGTGTGTGTGATATTTAGAGTTTGTGGCAAACTTTGCAACTTTGTTGGGGCACAGTTCCATCTTGCTTAGGGTAGAAGTTTGTAAGTTGGTTAAGATAGGGGCACCATAAAGAAGGGAGGGAAGTAAAAACGTTTTTGGAAGGGTAGTTTGGTTGCTGCAGTAAATAAATGTTTGTTTCTATATAAGAGTCCCAGTTTTTGATGAGTTTTCTTTATATTTTGCTGTATATGGGGGTCAAATTAAAGTTTATTTTCAATGATAACACCTAGAAGTTTGGCTTCCTGTACTATTTATATGACAGTGTTGTCAGATGCAAGGATGTTGAAATGATCAGTGGCAGGGGAGGTTATTTTGGATGAAAGAGTACCAGTTTTGTCTTCTTTGGATTAAGAAAGTGTTGGGCATTTCTTAGCCAGGATTCAACTGCAGTAAAGGACTGTTGAGTTTTAGAAAGTAGTTCTGGTAGTGATTGAGCAGTGACGATTATGGTGGAATCATCAGCGTATTGAATGAGGGTCCCAGACTGAGAGGCAGTGTGAAGGTTGTTTGTGAAAAATGTTGAAGGGTAGGAGTCCTAGGATGGAGCCTTGAGGGACTCCAGTAGGGTTGTGGAGAATGGGTGAGACACCATTGGACCATTTCACTGCTTGTTTACGATCCTTGAGGTAGCTCTGAAACTATTTTACTGTGTTATGTGAGAAGCCTAAGTTAGACAGTGTGTTCAAAAGTAAGGGGTGAGATACTGTGTCAAAGGCCTTGGAGAAATCAAGGAATACTGAGGCTGTATAGCATTCTGCATCTCTGGCCTTGTTCACAGAATCTGTAAAAATATAATAGGGCTGTAGCTATGCTGTGGCTAAGCTGGAAGCTATGTTGGGTGTTTGTTAAAAGATTGTTTTGGAATAGATATTGCATTACCTGCTTATGGATACTTCTCTCGAGAATTTTGGATATGGGTGACAAGATGGATATAGGACAGAAATTGGATGGATCAAAAGAGTTGCCGCCTTTGTGGATGGGGGTGATGGGAGGTTGTTTCCATATGGTAGGTACTTCTGATTTGGATAAAGACCTATTTATAAGGATACTGATTGGGTATGAAACTGAGTTAGCAACCCATTTGAGATAGTATGGTGGGAGATTGTCAGCTGAGGTAGAGCACGGTTTTAGTTTTTGTAGCAGTTTCTTAATGGTGTCAGTGGGTATGGACTGAAATGAGAATGGGTTTGTATGACATTTTGTTGAGTAGAGGGGTTAATAATGACAGGGTTAGAAGTAGTTGATGGTCTGGTGTTGGTGTCTGAATAGGTTGATGGGTGGGGGGGTCCAGCATTAGGGGTGTTAGCTAGTAGGTCCAAAATTGATTTTATGAAGTGCTTGTTAAAGTTTTTGGCTATTTGTGATGGAAGGGTATCAGGTGATAGGGTGTGCTCTTCATTTCTTCCAGGGTTAAGTAGAGAAGATATGGCGTACCAAAATTTACTGGGCTGGATTTTATGCTGGAGTTGAAGCTGGGAATAATGTGACTTCTTATCTCTGTTGATTAGTTTTGTCACTTTGTTACGTAGTGTTTTGAAATTAACATGATTTTTTTCATTTTTGTTTTGTTTCCAGGTTGACCAGGCTAGGTCCCTTTGCTTCATCAGGTGTTTACACTCCTTAGAGAGCCATGGTGCTGAGTTCTTCTTGATTCTTTTCATACGAATGGGAGCTGGTGTATTAAATATGTGGAGGAAGGTGTTATTAAAGTATAGTACAGCAGCATTAAGGGGTAGTTGTTTAAGGGGTGTCCAGTCTATTTCCTGTAGGAGATTGTTGAATTTATGCTGACAAAAGTTAGTTGAGTTCCTAGTGTACTCTTAGTGGTTGGGAATTCGTTCTAACGGAATAAGCTGGCAGATGATCACTCAGGGAGCTAGACAGTGTACCAGAAGAGGGGTAATTGGCAGGGTGGGATACTAAGATCCAGTCTAGAGTGGATTGACAGATAAGATCTTTGCTGTATCTTGTTGGAGTATTGATAAGCTGAGAAAAAACATACAGATTTATACTATTTGTGGGGGAGTTGGAAGCTATGGTTTGCCAATCTATATTTACATCTCCTAAGATTATTGTTTCAAGGTTTATTGTTTGGGATGTCCAGGACAAAATATTTTCCAACACTGGTATATTGTTACCTGGTGGGATATATATTATTATTATGCAAATACTTTTTGATATGTTAAGATTCAAAAATGAGATTAGCACCTCAGCATTGGAAAATATGGGTATATTACTGGCGTAGGGTGTGATATTGAGCATAGAGGGGTATAAAAGTGTTATCCCTCTCCCTTTTTTTTAGATCTATCTCTTCTGGTTATTGCAAAGGTTGGAGGTATTATTTCTGAGTCTTTTACATTGGGGTGTCACCATGTTTCGGTAAGGGCTAGTATGTCAGGTTTATTTTGATCAATCCAGGCATGCAGTGGGGCTATTTTATTACATATACTTCTAAGGTTAAGTGCAAGTATGTTTAAATCTTTTGGGTTACTCTTGTGGTCAGGATTAGAGGTTGGGCCAGGGTTAGGATGTATGTCTCCACATTTGAGTAGATAGGTAATGAGGAATGCGTACCATGGGAAGTGTTTTTTATTCCTAGGTGATGGTACTGGTGTCAAGTGTGGTTTCATAGGAGGTGAGGAGGTCAGTGTTTTGAATAATATGGGAGGGTATAGGGGAAAAGCTGGGAGGAGGTATGTGAGAAGCTGTGTTGTTTATTTGGGAGAGGTTAGAGGAGGTTGTTGATGTGTATTGGTGTGTGGGGGTATGCAAAGATCTAGCTGTAGTGAGGTTGAGAATTAAGAGTAAAGAGGCTGGGCAAGTTAGGAAGAGCATGTCAACTGTGATAGTGGGTTTAAACATAGTAAAAGTGGAATCTGTGTGTTTGAATGTAATATCAGGTGTAACTAGAGATTGTTATCATGTGATATCAAAAACAAAAGAAAGTCCTAGCAGCTGACAAGGATCAAGACCAAAACAGTGAAGAACCAAAGCATAAAATATATATAGTCAGACCACCACAGCTTCATAGCACTAGCTGTAATTTTATTAAAAGACAGATGAGCGCTTTCGCATTGTGCAACCAACGCTACTTCAGATATCAAAAAACACAATAAAACACACAATAGAACAGTTTAACAATTAAACAATTAGTCCTATCCAATGGCAGCTTTAGAATAGTTTCCTACTTCTTAATACTGACTTTAAGGGAACACACCCATTAAGGCCAGGATATCTATCTGCTTGTAATTTCAGTATCCATTTAAGTTCAGCTGTTTCAGTGATATTTACTAGATCACCCTCCATGGTTAGTACGTATTCATTGAAATACCCTAAAAACAAAACTGTGTCCTATATTCTCTTTAATATGTTTGGCAAGGATGTTCTTGTCATTGCTTGCTCTAATATCACACAGATGGTTAAAAATCCTGTCCTTCAGTTTCCTGTTGGTTTTGCCGACATAAAATTCTTGACAGGCTTTGCAGGCTGCTAAATATATCACATTTTCACTGCTGCAACCTGCATAAAATTTAGGTTGGAAAATAAAATTCAAACGTGGGTGTTTGAATGCCTGTTCACAACATATACTAGTGCAGGCTCTACAATTCCGACACATAGAAGTACCCAGCCTATTTGACTGGGGATGTAACCCTTCTGTACCAGGAGGCTAACCACTACATAATTGTCTTTTAAAGTTCCTACAGTTCTTATACAAAAATTGGGGGTGGGGTACAACTATATTTGCTGTTTTAGAGTCTGTTGTAAGAAGCCTCCAGTTCTTGCATATAATGTCACATAGTGTGATATGTGTACAGCTGAAGGTAAGGTTGGAAATGTTTTGACTTCAGAGTGGGCTTTGACAATGTGGTTAGGTGTTTTGCCTTGCAGTTTGTGGTAAGGATGGGTGGGGGAGATATGATTGCTTAGTAGTAAAATTATGGTGCAATATTAGTTTGTGTGTATAGTAGAAGAGAAAGTGATAAGCCTTGAGTTAATGTAAGGTAGTTTGAGGTGGTGGTTGTATTGTGATGGTAAGGTAGAGTAGAGTAAGAAGCAAAGAATTATAGTCGAGGGCATGAGAATTCAAGCTGATAGATGTAAGGAAGAGCAGATAAATTTGGCTAAATAAAAGAAAGAAAGGTGTACATGAAATGTGGGTGTGGACAAGGTAGAGTTGTATTTAATGGGATCATAGGAATGAGGGGGAGTGGTTTGATTAGGATAAGAGTAGAGGTGCTGGGGGAGGGTGGGATATGGATGAAGAGTAGGGGAATGGAGTAAGTGGAGCAAATAGAGTGAGAAGAACCCCCCCAAGATGGTTTACTGCCATAAATAATCAGTGAGGTAGAATGTTCATGAATACAAAGAGAAGGTATCTGAACTCTAAATACTTGCCTCGAGTCACAACATCTAATTTTATAGTTATGGGTTTTTAAATGTCTTTCCAAGGATATATTACACTGATAAGAGTGAAATATGCTGAAGTGTTAATGTAGCTTCACCTTCAGCAGTAAAGTGCCTGTGAGTGTGGGTGAGTTAGTGGGGGTGGGGATATTCTTCCAGCAGATTCAACACTACAAAACAATACACACTAGATTTAACAGATTATTAGTTTGAGTCTTGGAAATTGCCTTACATAGATTTAACTCAGTGTATTTGTTCCTTGTGAGCTTTTGCAACTGCAGGTGAAATTCAGCTGTGCAAGTTCTTTAGGAAGTGGGATATGATAACTTTTGCAGCAGCAGCAGTCAGACTTACATGTGCTTGTTTCACTGGGAGAGAGAGAGAGAAAGTTAAGGATTTCTTGATGGTTGAACTAGTTAGGTACAGTACTATTTGTCTGTACTCATCCACATTAATTAATGTTTGGCAATCAAGAGTAGTGCACTGTATTTCACAGTTGTGCATTTCAGCTTTTTAGCCTTTAAACAGGACAAAAACTTGCAGGAGATATTTGTAGGTATGCAAGTTTGGATTGCTAAAAACAAAAACGGTGGCTTCCACAGTATAAAGTAAAACTCTTCTTTATTACAATAAATATAGTTGCATGTTACTGTTAATAAATTGAAAATTAAGAGTATATGTCTATGTATATATAATGAATTAAATAAAAACAGTCATAAAACTTAATATAGTCTAACTAAGATTCATACATTTAAATGAATAAACAAACATTTAAACATTTAGAAAACTTAATATAGTTCAACAATTGAGCCATATTTAGACTAAATCAAAATACTAATAAAAATAAAGAGCTTGCATACATTGAACACAGTTTATTTAAAATATACATTAGATTATATATATAATGAATAGACCAAACTGTCATAGAATTTGCTGTGAATCAATTACCATTTTATATTTAGATAAAGAAAATTGAAATAGTAAAATCAGACAGCTGACAGATATAGCCATGGAAGAATTAGTTTGCGGTTGGCAATGCAATGCAACTAAACAGACAAATAAACTTTTAAAGAACTTAATAAAGTTCTGCAGTTGGTCCAGGTTTAGAAAGAAAAAAATCAATAAAAAACACTAAAAAACTTTAGGCATTAAAATGCTAATAAATATGACACTGAATGAGTGTTTGTATGGTTGCCATCGTAACCAGAGCTTATAGTCATCTGTCGTGAAATAAATTATTTAAAATTGTATAGAAATGTTCACCAAATTATTATAAGACATTTCTATAAATGTATCTGTACTTAAAAACCACTTTATATGTACATAATTAATGTAAATTCTGTCGATGTCTTTTTTGAGCAAAATAAAGTCATTTAAAAGACTTTTTTATATACTTGAATGAATCTTGCTATAGAGGTAAATAGTTGAAACATCAAGAATTACTAGTCGCTCAGACCAAGTGACTTATAACTTTTTAAAATATAACTCAGACTAAAGAATCTGATGAATTGTGGTAATCACGCACAAATAACAATGAAATTGAAAAGTATATAGCTATGCTAAGAAATACTAAAAATGAAACCATACAGTTAAAAGTGAATAAATAAATAAATAAGTAAATCTTGAAAAAACTAATTATGGTTAAGAATTATATACCATAATATTTCCTTGCTTTAAAGCTAATAGACAAAATCTGTTTAGGTAAGAATAGTTTGATTTAAATTAATGTAACATGGATCCAGGAATATAGCTGTGTGTTAAGGCAAAATAATAACTAAATATAAACTTGATTAAATGTATTAATTACCTATAAAATACTAAGCTTATGAATTATAGAATACATATATATAGATTTAAGAATATATAGAAAAACATGTAAAGAATAACTGATTATAAACCAATATAAAAGTAATATTGTAGGATATTATAAAATATTATAAAATATTATGAAAATATAATATATTATAAAAATGTATATTAAATTATTTAACTTATATCATAATTTTAAAGATAGATATTGATGATAAGAAATATGCAACTAAAAATATATAATTAAAATTATGTATATGTAATAATTATACAATAATATAATAATCTTAGCGTTTCCTATTATTTAAGATAGGTTTAATAGAGACTGAGGTATTCAATCCTGGATAACTATGAGCATTAAATTTTAAAATCCATTTTAATGGCTTCCACAGTATAGAAGGACAGAAAGAAAAATAAACTAAACTAAGAGATATGTGTTTGCATGCAAGTGTGGGATACTGAGATGTAGGTTTACAGATGTTAGAGGGACAGGTAGTAAGCCTATCTGTTAGTTCGCACTCTTTGCTACACTACATACAGTCTGTAAATTTGATATTTAAGCACTTAGAAAAGGCAGCCAACTAGAGTGTGTAGCATATATGAAAAAAGGAAGCAACCCTAGTCTATGACAAAACTCTTCACAAACAGAAACTATAAACTCTCCTATATTAACAGTCACCTACATTATCCAGTAACTGTGCTGTTCATACAAACATAAAATCAAGTATTACAATAGAAGCCTTCAGCAGAAGTGAGTTGAAACATATATACATAATATAAACATGCACTACAGATTAGTTTTTCTAATTTTATAGTTATGGGCTTTCCAGTGTCTTTCCAGGTATGTATTACACTGATAAGAGTGAAATATGCTGAAGTGCTAATGTAGCTACACTTTCAGCAGTAAAGGGCCTGTGAGTGTGGGTGAGTTAGTGGGGGTAGGGATATCCTTCCAGCAGACTCAACATTACAAAGCAATATACACTAGATTTAACAAATTATTAGTTTGAGTCTTGGAAATTGCCTTACATAGATTTAACTCAGTGTATTTGTTCCTTGTGAACTTTTGCCAACTGCAGGTGAAATTCAGCTGTGCAAGTTCTTTAGGAAGTGGGATATGATAACTTTTGTAGCAGCAGCAGTAGTCAGAATTATATGTACTTGTTTCACATTTTGTTGAGTGAAGCAAGTGGATGGAGAGAACACTTGGGACATACGGAAGTGAAGTGATGATAGATAAAAAACATTAAATTAGAGTCATATTTTTAAATAAGTTCACTAAAAGGTTAAAACCTTAAAAGTTGACAAAGAATCTGCAAAATAATATATTTTGGTCTACATATACCAGTTAAAAATGTAAAAGCTTGATTAATAGTGGCATAAGTGAAACATTATGGGACATAATTTCTATTCATTTATGTAAGTTTCTCAATTGTACAGATTTTTGCAGAATGTCTAGACTTTTGCCTCATGGTTTTGGTCTGTTCCTTATAAAATTATGGTCTTCTGTCAAATCACTGGCAAATCATTGAGGGCTGAAGTTAGAAAAAAATTACATACACTTGAGTCTCGGACTTCATGGTCTTCAAAAATTTCATGCCAATGAAAAACCTTTTATTGTATCAGTTTTGTAGGTTTGTATGAGTAATATTATGAGAGTGTCCCTGGTTTAGGACCTTTGCCCCCTCGTTGTATATGGCTGTGTCCAGGTTTCTTGCTGTAGGAGATTGGGAGGTAGGCATTTATTTCATAAAAAGCTAACAATTATTAATGAAACAAGATGTTATACTGTCACTGATTTTAATAGTAGAAGAGATATATCATCCTGTGAACCCATACAACTGGATTGGAAACAGAAAATATACCCCTGGGATCCCACCTGTGTCCCTGCTGGACAAGGAAAATGGGCTGACTTTGTGGGAACATAGGTGAAATTCTTGGCTAAGCTTAAAAGGGCCTCCGGGCCAATAGCCTAGTATCATCCTATTAACCTATGAACCTACAAAAAAAATAATACAAAGTTTATTTAAAGATAGAAATGTTTGTTGTCTTAAGAATACTCCTTTGTTTTATTTTTGAACAGAAATGGATCTATTTAAAGTTTGATATAGGATATGATCTATCAAATTAATATATTATTTGTACTAACTGTCATTTGAAGGTGATTTGGAGTGATGAGTAGATTAGATGTTTCAGATTTATTTTCAGATAACTCTTGTCTTTACTTGAGTAAGACATACTACCGTTTTTGGCGCCTATGGAGTTATTTTTTAACTGTAGCTGCTTTACACTTTATACTGATATTTCTATGCACTTACAACAATAAAGTATGTTATTACACATCTTTTTATATACATATTAGGTTATTTATTCTTATTTAGTTAAAATATTAAAACAATTATAGATATTATTGCATAATGATGTAATTATTATATTTAGAGTCTAATAATATTTACAATTTTCATTGAAATCATTAATGACTGTTCAAACATTATCTGAACCAGATGAGAATAACATCAAATTATACACAATTTTATTATACTAGATTGTGTCTACCTAGGCTAAAGATATTAATAGTAAGTTGAATATAAAATTTGCCTGTTAACTTACTTTACTTAACTACTTTCTATTTAAAATTAAACTTCAGATAGAGTGAAGAGTATGTCTTGGTAGTGATTTTAGAGGGTACACTTGAATAGCAATGCTAATCAAGTGTGTGGTTTATACCTCAGGGATTGTTTAAATTGTTTTTAGTTCAATTTTTAATGTTTTCTTTTTCAAATGTTTATCAGTGGGTGTCTACAAACATTATCTACTCAGATTTAATAGATATATACAAATCATTCTCTTCAGAACTATATCTTTTCTACATTTCTATAAAAGTAATGATAGGTACATATGACTAGTTACATTACTAATAATAATATATTCAAGAAGTGTATCTCTATTAATGTTAATGTATTTAATAATAGTAGCAAAAGGGGAAGTCTATTTAAATATTTGTAAATACTTAGCACTTAGATTGTATTCTTACAATAAACACAATTATTACAGAAATATATGGACAGACTTAACTGCAATAACTATTTGGTATTAGTAAGTTCTCATTGCAACCAAAAAAGAGGTGAGGCTATTCTGTGGAAAAACTCTGTTTTGATGCCCAAAATCATAAATTCATACTATGATAAATCTTTTTTGGATGTTTGAATATAAATGGAAAGTTTTACACATTAATTAAATTATACTGGATTCCTGGTCTGGGAATTAAAGAGGTTAAACATCAGTTTGAAGACATTATACAATACTCTAAAGGAAGTGTACTATTGGCAGGTGATTTTAATTGTATATTATCTGATAATGATACTAATAGAAAAATACACAAAGGAAACAAGCCACACTAAAGGCATTAATTGACTTTATTGACATGTTCAATATTAAAGATTTAAATTAATATGCTGAGCCAGATTCATTATGTTTTACTCATTGCTCACACCATCATGGGCACTCAATCAAGAATTGATAGACTATACATTTCAAGAGACTTAACTTCAAAACTGGATAAAGTTAAAATATTTACGTCCTTTGTCTGATAATAATGCAATTACATTTGATTTGGCAATGAATACTAAACAAAGTGTAAGTATTACCAGAATTCCATCATACATTACAAATTTGAAAGACTTTAAGAAATTTTATATTAAAGAGATACAAACTTATCTAAATATAAATCAAACAGATGATATATTAAAAATATATGTATGTGATTCTTTAAGTCATACTTATATGGCAAAGTTCTAACTTGGTTTATTAACAAGAAAAAAAACAGAATAAAGATTTATTAGATTGACAAATAAAAACATATAAGCTAAAGTTAGATATACAAAAAGGAAATACAAATTACAAAGAGAACTTCATAAGATGAATAAAATATTTACAAATATTACATCATAAAAGTTTGATTAATTTAGAAAAGATCAAATTAAATTCTTATTCTATTAATCCTAAAAAATGAAGAAGAACAAAGAAGATTATTAAATCGTTTCAGATAAACAAAGTTTGTATTCTGATTATAGGAAACGAGTTTCAGATTTAGAAGGTGTTTTTGAGGCTTTTAAAACACACTTTAAGTTAATTAACTCACATAACACAGAGATTGAACCTCAGAATGTAATAAAATCCTTCTCTAACAGAAGATCAAATAAAGTTAACTGATAAATCTGTTACGACTGAGCTTAAATCACAAATTAATATGTTAAAATTAAATACAACTCCCAGAACTGAAAATAGTATACCTGAAATGTACAAATTATTAACTAAAGATGTTCTAGGCTTATTGTTAAAAGTATATACTTTAGTTAAAGAAAATAATAACTCTCCCCTTCCTGGAAATATACATTAATTTATCCAATTCTAAAGTCAGATAAGGATACAAATGAATGTTCATCATACAGACCAACATTATTATCAAAAGTGTTCATGGCAATACATGCTAGTAGATTAAAACAGTTGCTCCCTTTATTGATAGATGAAGATCAAACTGGATTTATAAAAGATAGAAACACATCCGATAACATTAAAAGAATACTTACATTAAATGATTATATCAATTTCACAAACAATAATATGACTTTAGTGATCATAGACATCAATAGTGTTTTAGATTCAGTTCACTGGGATTATTTATTTATTGCTTTAGATGAATATGGATTTTCACAAAAATTTACTAAATTGATAAAATTATTGTATGTTGCATTCCTGGCTTATATAAAGATTTGGTCATGCATATCTAGATCTATTGTAATCCCCAAGGACAGAAAACAAGGGTGTTCTCTATCCCTTTTGTTGTTTGCGCTGGTCATCAAACTTTCTATAAATTGTATTAGGATGAATACAAATCTCAAAAGCATATGTCTTAATAACAGTTTAGTCTCTGAAATTCAGTTGTTTGCTGATGACATTTTATTGACTTTGAAAGATCATAATAAGTCTTTACAAGGTTTATTTGACTCAATAGATCTCTTCCAAAGAATTTCTGGCCTTAAATTCAATGAAAAAATTAAGATATTACTTATAAATTGCAATAAGAAGAGTATAAATAAAAAAGTTTACTAAATATATAGTACTTGACAATAAAATTAAATAATTGGTGTTTCATTCATATCATTTGTTAAAGTGACCCCTAACAATTAACTTTAACAATATCTTAAATATAATTACATGTTTCATGGAGAAATGGAATAAATTATTTTTACTATGGAGGACATACTATTTCTCGTTAAAATGATTATTCTCCCTAAAATTTTATATTTTATACAAGCAATCTCTCCTCCTCCTTCTCCCAAACATTATATACATCAATTTAATAGATTAATGTTAAACTTCTTGTGGTACTCTATTAAATCTAGAATTGTATTAAAATCATCATTTAAAGGATTGGGATGGGGGGATTAATCATCCTGATGTTGAAATGTATGCCTTATTATCGATTGTTAAGACATTGATGTTGTGGTTAAACCCATCATATTTGGCTAGGTGAAAACACATTCAAGAGCATATTTGGTTACAATTAAAGTCTTCATTGTTGTCACAATATACAAACATTTTGTCTAATTTTTTTTTTGCTGGTAAGAGATTATATTCCAAATATATATATTCCAAATTTATTACTAACACTTTAAGTTGTTTTAAAAACTATCTGAATAGAAATCCAGATAATAAGGCTTAGTCATTATTATTTTCCATTGCATGCACACAGAATACTATTGACACTTTTGACATTAACAAAATGACTGCCCTAGAGGGAAAAACTTAATATACTGGCACCTGTTGTTCCAGTCTGGAAAAGTTCTTCAAATGAAATGTCATGAATAATTATAATATAGATAATAAATTGTGGTTGGTAGTACAAGAATTAAGATGATATATTATAAATAAAATATAGTCAATGTATCCATCAACTAGACAAAATATTCCTAAACTAATAGAATTTCTGATTGTTGCAGGTAATCAAACAGCTGAAGGAAAATATTATATAACTAAAATATATAAAGTAATCAACAACACAAAATATATTATAAAGAAAATTATTGGGATTATTGTAAAACCATTAATAATTGACTCCCTGAGAAGAATGCTAAAAAACTAATACTGATTTCCTCAAGGTAAACCTCTTTCATTACAATGGAAATTATTCTCTTGGAAATTTATTCACAGAATCTATATCACACCTCATAAAATAGAATTAATGTTTAATCAAGAAATAGGATGTTGCAGACATAAATTAAAATTGAAAGCTAACTGGCGACATATGTTTTATGAATGTAATCTCCTTAGATTATTTTGGGAAAAATTTGTTTTTAATGACACCTTTCAGTTGACCAAATCTTTGGTTTTATTTAATGCGCCTATACCTAAGTGTGTTCCCAGATCTAAATATTCACTTCTATGGATTTTATTGGCTATTGCTTGTAAAACAATTACTACAAATTGAAAAAGTGAGACTTCACCTACATTTAAAGAGTTCAAGAACATGGCTCTTAATGTCTCTCAAATGGAAATTGCTACTATCAAGTTAAGAACAGAAAGAATCACTTCACATTGCAACTCTTAGATAAAAGTCACAGAGACACCGGAGAGAACTGATTGTAATACAGCCTGAAACTGAACTTACTCTGAAGAAATAGGTTGTATTTGTTAATTTAGACACCCTTGCAAATCGTTTTTGTTTTATTTAGTTTTTTTTCATTTCTTTGTGTGATTGATAAATCAATATGATTTTAATTCTGAATGATATGTTATACGAATCTTAAAAATCTTAAAAATATTTGAGAAAAAAATAAAAATCAGAATGCTTGTAAAAAAATGAAATATGTCTCATTATTGTAGTGTCAATTTATTAGGAACATTTCAAAAGAACGGTCTTTGGCTGGGATGACCTTGATAAGTTTCCAGGTCAGTCACTGTTCTTCTCAGAATATCAGCGGTGTCTTACAGGACCTTGATGACAAACTTGCTACCTGCAACATCATATTTAAGACTTGGAATCTTGGTTTTGACCTTATTGTGTTTATTGTTCAGTTCATCCAATATTCTTAAATGTTGTGACCACAGAGTTTATGCTTTCAAAATTCTTATCAATAATGTCTTCTTCAGGAGGTCAACTAGAGCAATATTCATGATCAGTGGATCATCAGTCATGTCTTTAGGACTTTTGAAATGTGGAGCTGATAGCTTCTGCATTTCTAGAGAAAAAAAGTGTAAAAAGGTATGTCCAGCTCTGAAATCAGATGATGTGAAGTTGCATTCTCACCTTTTGTAAGGTTGGAGAATGCATTTTCCTTATGATTCTTCTGCATATTTTTATCACCTACTAGTAGTAACACTTTAGATGTTAGCAAATTTTAAGATCTGGCCACTTTGCTTTTCACTGCATGGTATTTGTTTTTTTTTTTTTTTAATTTTATAGCTCAATCCAGCAGTACAGTTGGGAAAACTGTTCCCTTTATATTCTTGGATGGTTAAGTAATGTAGCCCACTATTCCAATTTTGATTGTAAACACGATTGGTAATATTATGGAGCACAGCAAGGAAGCAGAGTCAATCACTCTGCGGCTATATTGACAGTCATAAGTACAAACCTTAGTAGCTATTTATTAGAAATTAATTATCAATATTTAAAGACATTGATAAAATTCATGTATTATTTATGCATGTATGTGACACTTTTAGAAAAATGACAGTAGCCTAAAGCAGTTATGAATGAAGCAATACCTGTATAGAATGAGCAACTCTCAAAACTTTCACTTACTAATCAGGGACAGAACGAAATATAAACAGATTTGAGGACTTCAAATATGGTACACTTTTTAAATATTGGTAGTATGCAATTAGAAAGATGAAAGAATAAGAGAGTCTACATTAATATGTTTTTTTTTTAACTTAGAATTCTATAACTGTAAAGTACAACACTATTTAGTGACTGTAAATCTCACTTTTTTGATAAAAAATTATACATGTTTTGAGGAAGATTTGATTCATAGGTTCATAGGATGATACTAGGCTATTGGCCCGGAGGCCCTTATAAGCCTAGCCAAGAATTTCACCCATGTTTCCTTCCTCAAAGTCAGCACCTGTTTCCCCTGTCTAACAGGGACACAGGTGAGATGCAAGGAGTGTATTTTCTGTTTCCTCTCCAGTCATCCAGGTTCTTCTTAAAGAGGGCTGGAGAGGTACTCTGCTTGACTTGGAGAGGGAGTCTATTCCACAGATAGTGGAGTCTTTGGGACACAAATATATCCCACCAACAATATCTATTAATGTCACAGACCAGGCTAAGGCCTTGCTGGGGTAGCATAGGGTCTTGGACTGTTTCTAGTTTTTTTATAATCTGCTAGAGATTTATTCATAAAATTTTGATTAGGAAGTTTCAGCTTTGACACCCAAAATCATCATAATCATCATTATAATCAACCCTCCCTTTCCCATTTTGTTCTACATGGGGCGGTGTGTCGAGTCAACTCTTGACACCTCTGTTGATTCAGTGCCACTGTCTTACCTTTCTCAGCAGTCATGCCTGACTGCTGCAGGTCTTCTCTCATGAAGTTCATCCATCGCTTGGTTGGACATCCTTGTTTTCTCTTGCAATCTTCCTATCTCTTGCAAGTCTTCACCAATCATCTTCTGCTTTCCTGCACATGCACTCAAACCACCATAATCTGGTCTCCTTGTCCTTCCCTTTGCCTTCTGCTCTGATGTTGTCTTGTCCTTCTTTATCACACAGTGTGCATCCTAATATTCATCTCAGGCATTTCATCTGTATAACCTCTTGCTTCTTCAATTGCTCTGCCTTCAATGCACGGGTTTCTGTGACACAAAGTAGTACTGACCGCACCACTGTTTTGTATACCTTATCTTTCATCTTCTATGGCATTCTTCTATCACTCACTATCACTGACACTCTATACCTGTTGGCTGATTCACCTCTGATTCCATCTCTAACCTCCTCATTCAGACTTCCCTTCTCCTCAACTGGTCCTCCAATGTACTTCAAGCTATTACACTGTTCCATATTTTCTTTCTGTTTCAGTTTTTAGCTTTTTCTGATTGATCCTGTTTGGCCTGACAAAGTACAGTTGTGTAAGTTCCACTTACCTGTAACAGCAGATGTTCATAGAACACACTACCTTACTGGCATATGGGTAGTAGTGCCCTGCTACCCTTTATTTGGTGGTCTGTCAAAGCTAAGAACTCCTTCCAGTGCTTATCTGTGGATGGGAAGGACCAACCAGCTGCCAGAAGCTAGGTATTCCTTCACAACCACAGCCAGAAGCCATTCAGTTTTTTCTTGGGCCCAAAAGGATATGCAAGCTTTGTGGATACCTACTATTACAAACCAAAAATTACATTTACACACACACACACACACACACACACACACACACACACACACACACACACACACACACACACACACACATGCACACACACACACACACACACACACACACACACACACACACAGCAACAAAAGCTGCTAGCAAAATAAAAAGGAGCAACTGATAAACTATGTACATCCAACTAAAGGCGGATGGTGGAAAGGTACTGCCAGTAAGCAGTATGTTCTATGAAAATCTATTGTTACAGGTAAGTAGAAATTACACAACTGTGGTATCTTCAACAAACATACTACCTTACTGGTATATGGGTAGATTTCCAAAGCCCAGGAGAATGGTCCTCACAGAGCCTGTTCTGGATCTAGAAGAAGTATCCATATTGTAGCACTTTATGAAGGTATGGACAGAGGACCAAGTTGCTGCCTTTAGAATACATCTAGGGTCCACTCCTTTGCAATATGCCAAAGAGGAGGAAAAGGTCCAGGTGGAATGTGCCTTCAGCTTGCCTGAATTTGTCTTTCCATGGTGGGTCTAACAAAAAACAATACCAGACAACCAACATGCAATGGTATACTCACAGACAAGTTGACTATTCTTTGTCCCACAGAAAGAAATAAAAAACCTTTCAGCCTTCCTAAAGGGCTTTGTTCAGTCAAGGTAACACCTGAGCTGCCGATGCACATCCAAGGTATGAAGTACCCTTTCTCCCTTATTCGTGGGTTCTGAAAAGAATACAGGCAGATTAATGGACTGATTAAAAGTGAGCTCTGACAAACCTTTGGAATGAGAGAAGGATTAGTAGGCAGCACGAGCCTATCCTTGTGGAAAATAAGGTAGGAGTATTCCAGCAAGAGAGCTTACAGCTCAGAAACTTGCCTTGCAGATGTTAGAGCAATAAGCAAAACAGTTTTCCATGTTAAGAACTTAAGCTCAGCATGAGTTGCTGATTTGAAAGGTAGCAAAATCAATTTTTTTTCAGTACATAGTTGAGATCCCACAAAGGAGGAATTTGCTTGTGAAGGGATTTCATATGAAACACTCCTTTAATTAACTGCTTTGCCAAAAGAGATGAAGAATGAGGAGGTCCAGAGGCAGACCTACAGAGACGGCCACTAAATGCACATTACTGGATCCATACAATAAGCCATTCTGAAGTAGCTCATACAAATAGGTCAAGACCAGAGAGATATTGGCCACAACAAACCCTCTGTTTCCATGTAGGCACCACTTAGAAAACCTCATCCATTTATAAACATAAGATTTTCTAGTAACAGGTGTTCTGGCCTCCTTTAACACCTGGTACACATCCTCATGAAGCAAGTGCCTAAATACAGTCAAGAATGAATCATCCAGGCTGTCACCTGAAGTTTCTACAAATCAGGGTGCACCAGTTGCCCCTGAGACTGTGGGAACAGATCCAAAGTGTGAGGAAGTTTATGGTGATTGTCATTGGCCAATATCATTAACAGGGAGAGCCGAGATTGCCTGGGCCAATAGGGTGTCACCACAATGATCTATGGTATTTTTCTCTGAAGTTTGAGAAGCATCTTGTGAATTAGTGTAAAGGGTGGAAACGCATACAGGAACATTCCTGTCTAAGGAAACAAGAATGCTTCTGTCCTCCATTTATGGCTGTAAGGATGTCTCTTACAGAAGTTTTCTAGTTGTCTATTTTGAAAGGAGGTGAGCAGATCTATTCCAGGCATTCCCCACATCTGGACTAGATCCTAGAATACCACTGCCTTGAGCTTCCACTTATGCAGGACTGCCCAAGATCTGCTCAGTTTGTCTGTTGCAATCGTCTACTCTGACAAGATGTACGAAGCCTGAAGAGTCGGAGAATAGCAAAAAGACAGCAGGCCATCATTGCCAATTGGTACAGAGGATAAGACCTTGTACTCCCTTGTTTGTTGAGATACTACATCACTGTGGTGTTGTCTGTAATCACCTGGAGATGACCTGGAGTCCAACGATGATGAACAACTCCCCACATAAATTCAGACAAAGCTGTCTAACCACATTGCACAGATATTGGAGGAAAGAACAGAAGTCATGGATTGATACTCAACAGTTCTGTCCTCAACTGTAACTCTCATATGATAAAAGAAAGTACTAGTAACTGAGTTTCCAGGGAACAAAGATGCTGGGTCCAATAATTTCTAAGATAACATTGCATTTTTCTCATGGGAAGATGACCCAGTGGTAATATAAGACTCATGAACACCATATGTCTAAGAAATGTCATGAATTCTTAGGCAGAGGTTGCATTCATTTTGAAGAATTCCAGAAACGCCATTAGATAAGAGACATGATTTTGTCTTTGGGCAGAAAGCCCTTTGTGTCATTGGAGTTGATTGGACATCCTAGACAGATGAGCCTTTGTGAGGGGGTCAGGCATGAATGATTCCAAACACCTGGCCTCAGACTCTGCACAAATCAGCAAGTTGTCTAAGTATGGGAAAATGTGGATGTCTATAGTCTGACAAAGGTTATAAACACTCAAGGAACTGTAAATAGCCCAAAGGGCAATATAGAAAACTGAATCTGAGACCCAGAGACAACAAATCCCAGATATTGCTGGAAGCAACAATGATCAGTGGGGATAATGATGATAGGCATTCTTTAAATCTAGGGTCAACATGAACTAGTGTTCTGGCAGAAGAAGAAGCAGTCTGTAGGGTAAGCAAATTGAATTTGGGAACCTGGATGGAGGTGTTCAGAAAGGAAAGATCCAGCAGTAGTTTGCATGAATGTTAGTTTTTTGGGAACAAGGAAAATTCAAGAATAAAAATCTTTCACTCACTTTGAAGGAGGCACCAGTTCTATGTCCCCTGAGGGAATAACAAAGACTGGTCTGACAGTGAGGGGGAGCAGCCTGAACATCTTTTCACTGCCATTGGTAACCATTACCCAAAATATTGAGAACCCATTTGTCAAAAAACATTAAAGGCCCCATCTTCTTGTTGAAAGATGATTTTAAAAATTTAATACTCAGTGGGGGACTTGGAAAAGACAGGTGCTCCTTTCAGCATAGTCTGGAGGCATAGTTATTTTTTATGTAAATTGGGACACCTCCACCTTTAGTTCTTACCTGTGTGGAATTGTGTGGAAGGCATTCTAGTCTTGTACTGCTGGTGTCCTCTCACTAGCTTTAAACCATGTCTCAGTGACGTCACAGATGACAGCATTCTCAAGGGTGAGAAGTTTGTCTAATTAGAGCAGTTTTGTAGATCTGTCGCCTCCAATCCATTTGGTAATATAGTCCTTCACCAGTATGAGCAGCAGAGGGCACAGAGATGAACCTTGATGCTCACCTGTTGCTACTTAGAACCCTTCTCTGGGTCCGGGCACTGTTTGTGCTTAAATCATTGGGTCCTTATAGACAGTCTTCACTAATTCTACCAACATTTCTGGGACTTGAGACTAATACAGGAATGTCAAAAATCAGCTTTCTTGGGAACTTGTCATATGTTTTCTCCAAGTCTAGGAATTCCCAATTGGTTCTTTACTCATCTCCAGGTTCTTCTCCATATATATATATATATATATATATATATATATATATATATATATAAAGAAAGAGAGAGCACACAAAGTGCATATATTAAAAAAATATCCATAAGTTGATTATATCATCAAAAATATCTATAGGTTGATTGTGTTATCCTAACAAAAGTAAATGCAACACTTAAAAATAAAATAAGGTGCTTGATAAGTGCTTGAGGCACTCAAAGACAACCATCTTCAAACCAGAGACCGGAGCATCTTCTAGCTCAAGTAGGCTAATGCCTGCCTCATGTTACAGCTTGAATGTGAGTTCAGATATACAGATGCCGCTGCTTAACTGAATGCATTACTTGAGTTCAAGCAAGGTAAATGCAGCAGCCAAGATGACGGAATGGGAAGGGGTGGAAGTGTAGATTAGTGCGATGATCAGGAAGGGGATTTTAGATTTAGGAAGTGTGAAGGGAGTTTTAGGGTTAAGGAGTGAGAAGGGAATCTTAGGGTTAGGGAGCAGGAAAGGGATTTTCAGTTCAGAGAGCAGGAAGAAGCCATAGTGCTAGGGAGAGTAAATAGAAACTTGGCATTAGGGCGTAGGAGGGGGATTTTATGTTTAGGAAGAGGGAAGGGAGTTTTAGGACTAGGGAATGAAAAGGTCTTTTAGGGTTAGAGTTGGGGCACTATTGGGGCTATACAGTTTGTAAGAGAGGATGTTGGGAAGGTTAAGGAGTTATGGGAGATAAAGTTAATGGGAGTGAGAATACTTACCTTTTCAAGCATGTGGCAATGAGCAAGTGTGTAGTGAGCAAATTATGCTGCAGCACCTATAGTAGACTCATAAAATATACTAGTATTATTAAAAAGAGAACAATCACAGTGCTACAACAAAGTAATTGCCAGCAAATGTAAAGTAGCATTATGTATTCAAAAAAACTTCAGAAAATTCAGGAAAACTCTGTCCTATGAAAACATACTGAAACACTGAAATTGAAGCTTGGCAACAGGTAACCTGGTATACCAAAAAAGGAATAAACTCGAACCACCAAAGTATCCATGCCAACTTCAACAGACCAAGCCAAATGACTGAAAAACTCAGAGGTTTATTGAAGACACACAGGTTAAGCACTTTCTTCCCCTAGTAGGGACTTCATCAGAACAAATTATTGTCACAAACCCAGACCATGTTATACTGAAAAATTGCTTGCATCACACCAATTAACTAATTAATACAATTAACTATGTAATGTCCAGAAAAAATACTATGAATGGATGTTGAAACTTATGTAAAAACATAAGTATAAAATGTTTTAAATATAAGAATATCCAAAGACAATGGCATAAAAATCTCTATAATACAAAAACCACTGGCTTAAAAATAATAATGTTACAAAAACTTTCCAAATTCTGCAAAATTCCTAAAAATTATTAAAAACCCTTAATATATTTCAGCTTTAACAAACATGCAGTATTAATGCTATCATTTATACCAGGGTACTGCATGGCATTAAACCTCAGTTGCCACCTAAGTTCACAAATGTCAGCCTTGGAGCCCTCACACACACACACACACACACACACACACACACACACACACACACACACACACACACACACACACACACAAAATATATATATATTGTCAATATAACAATTATATAAATGGACATTCTGAAAGCCAGGCAAATACATCAACGTTTCAATTTCCCACATACTGAGAACTAAATTTGTGTAGGCTGGGGCCATTTTATACTTTATGGCAACCCCTTTAACTTGTTGGAAAGTTCTTGCCATTGAAATGGAAAAAATCGTTGCACAAAACTATAGCAATCAGTTCACATAAAGTTTCCACATTAACTTCCAGGAATCTAGCATATTTGGATAAAAAGAATCGGAGAATAACAAGGATTGTACAATAGATAACTTGTGGGGACCCATTTGTGGGATAAGGCATTTAGAAACTGCCTCTATGCATTAATAGTTTGTGGTAGTGCTAGGGTAAATTTTCTACTACCCATCCATAAATCCAAGTTGAACTTGTTCATATGTGTATCTCTCTTTATCTCTCTCTCTCTCTCTATATATATATATATATATTTATATCTATTTATATAAATATGTAGACACACACACACACACACACACACACACACACACACACACACACACACACACACACACAGACACACACACACACACACACACACACACACACACACACACACACACACACACACACACACACACACACACACCATGTTAAAAACTAAAGTCAGGGTTTGAAATCCAATCATATGATATACTTGCATCAAAATATAACAGTGAACAACAACTTTCTTTGGTTAATAAAAAAAATTATTTAGGATAGTTGATATCTACTAACTGATTCTACTTGTATTTCCTTGATAATGACTTCCTTCATAAATTTTATTTACAAAATCCAGAATATAAAGGATGAATTGTTTTTAGTTTCCTATAGCTTATATGCAAAACAACATATGTACTTTTAACTTATCGGCAATGAATGCATTTAAAGAGACCAATTTGATATGTTGGTTTCAGTTGATGGATAGAGAAAAAATGCAAACTGTAGAATATATAACAACAAAAATTAAACTTAAGTAAGGAAATGTGTTTGGATATTCAAAACTGTAGATATTCAATAGAAAAAAAATCTACCTAATGTAACTGTTAGTAAAAAATATTGTTCCTAAGTTTATTAATCTTTTAATCATTGTAATGGATCAGGAAATATTGGAGGAGTTATCCAAAGTATATAAAGTACTTAAAAATTCTACAAAATATTACAATGAAAGTTATTGGGATTATTTTAATTCCATGAACTGTTATTATCCAAGTAAGGAAGATAAAAATATATATTAGCATCCCCAAAATTAACTACTTCCTCATTGAAATGGAGATTGTTTACTTGAAAATTCATGCATAAAACTTTCATTACTCCACATAAAACTGAATTAATGTATTAAAACAAGTAGGATGTTGGAGATGTAAGAGGAATATTAAAGCAGATTGGCAGCATATGTTTTTTGATTGTAAAGTTATTCTGGAATAATATTAATGTTTTTTACAGGCTCTGTTTAATGATAAATTTACTTTAACCAAATCATTCATTTTTTTCAACACCTGAATACTTGCTTGTGTAAAGAAAATTAACTATGTGCTTCTATGGTGAATGCTAACAATTGCAAGCAAATTAATCACCAAGAACTGGAAAAATGAATTAACTCCAACTTTGAAAGAAATTATAAGCATTGCAACTGAAGTTTGTCATTTAGAACTTCTTACAATCAAGATGAGAGCAACCATAATTATTACTTCTTTCAACACCTGGATGAAACTTAAAGAACTGCAAACTAAACAATTACTAATATGTTAATAAAAAAACTTATTTCGTGAATATTTAGAGTTTTAGTTATATAGTAGACACCTTTGTATACAGTTGGTTTTGTTGTGTTTTTTTATTTATTTACTTATTTAAATAATTAATTTCTGTGTATAGTTTAACTATAGTATTATACTTGTTATATAACTGTTAACTCTTAATAACATTTTTTGAGGGGAAAGTACTAAAGTAAATGTTTACATATGGAGGGGAAAGAACTAAAGTAAATGTTTACATGTGGCACACAAAAACATAGACATTAACATCTTTAAAACATGCCACCCACCTCAAGCACACCCAAGCCTAAATCTACAGTCAGCTTAATAAAAGTAAAATTAAAAAAATGAAATGCAGACCACATTCCCATTTACCACAGTGTTAAAAAGTTAACTTTGCACTTTTTTATATAGCTTCTCTGTACAACACTACCAAAACAATGCTGCTTACCTAAATCAATACCCTA
Organism: Protopterus annectens; assembly: GCF_019279795.1. NCBI lineage: Eukaryota > Metazoa > Chordata > Ceratodontiformes > Protopteridae > Protopterus > Protopterus annectens. Next base: position 432,395,081 of record NC_056730.1, read on the forward strand.
CAAATAAAATAAATGTATCCTTCTTAGAACAAAAAAAGTTGAAACAAAATAATAATAATAAAAAAACACTAAACATAACTAACCCAGCAGAAAATGGCATTGCCAACAAAATGGACCAGATTCTAACTACCTAAACTAAAAACTAGAAATAAACTGTATTAACAAATCCTGACATAGTTCTTAACTGCACTACAGAAATAGTTAAAAATGAACTGATACTAAAAGACATTGACATTTACCTCAGTGGCTAGTAGGGACATGCCACCATATTCATAATATTCTATGCAAACTACCTAAATCCATATTCATTTGAAACAGGTAGCATAGCATATTGAAATTAATGGGAAATAACATAAAAACACACACACATAAAAATAAACGGATGTCTGGTTTGTGGTACACTTGAAATATTTTGCATGTAAGCTTATAGAACTTTGTTCAAGACAACTTATTTCCTAAGCCTACAGCTAAGATATTTTATATACCCCTCATTTATCTACCTACCTTTTTGCCTATATGTGCAATATAGTCATATAAGCCAAAATGGCAAAACCTCATCTGATCATGTAACAAGGCGCATTATATAAAATCAATGCGAGTATCCCATGGACAGACAGCTACATTTATTATCATCTTTAGCTCTATAATCTATTGAGCTCTTAAATCCAAAGAACTGGGCATCTTCACATCTTCACATTGATTCAAAATTTTTTTACTTATTTGTAACCTTTCATTACTTCAATTTCATGGGTAAAAGTGTTCTTTATTAGGATGATTCTCTATCCCCTCCTTTGTCTCCCAGCTAAGTTAAGATCTACCTACACAACACTATCTCATGTTGTGGTAGGCTTGGCATCATGTCTAAGATACCCCATCTTGGTTATTTGTGCCATCCTCAATTCTATATCCTCTTTTTTTGTTTTACATCTAAATTCTTTGGGAGATATTCCTCAACATTTCCCTAAATGGATCTCTTGTTTCCATACTTTTTTTATTCCTCTTAAATCTTGTTCCGTTACCCCTTACTTTCCCACATGAACTCCAGTTATTATTTTGCCTCATGGCTGCTATTATGCTCTTGAAATTAGTCCCCATCCATTCAAATCCCACTGATGCTAACAATCAATTTTTTCATGATGAAACAAGTTTGATCACCATTCTTTATCTCACATATGCTCAATTTACACCTACACTTCATGTCTGTTGGGTAATAATTCTTGTGTTTTCTCTTCTGATCTTGCCAAAAACAGTTTATGTATGTACTCCCTCCAGATATGTTGGTGCCTAATGCTTGGTATACACACTGTTTTATCCTGTGTATCTTTCTTCTAACCTACCTGCTACCTTACTGGTATGGATTACTCTATTTCATAGGATAATCTTTCTTTGTTGGGCAACTACACATTGACCCATTATCAAGTGTTATCTTCCTTTATATATTAAGAGTATAACTTTATTTTCAGAAGCCTTAAAGCATTCCTTTGGGATTGTATTCTCTCTGGCTGTGATTTTGGAAACACGTATAACAATTTCAGGAGGTGTATGGGTGAGGGGCAGACCAAATAATACCACTTATTTGGAACATGAACCTTGCTGCAGTACAATATTTATTAGCTAGCTAAGCTAGCTTGCAGTGTTACACAAAGGATTTCAGAGGGTAGGTGGTGGTGCAGACAGTAAGCAGATCTAAATCATGACTGATAAAAAAGAGATCGCCCTGAGTTTGTCAAATTTTATATAAAATCTCAGCCTTCTAATTCCCAGCTATGGGTCTATATTATATGAGAGAAAGTTCATATGAACGAACACTCTAATGAGCGAAAATGCCGGGCATCGAAATGCTTTTTCTGGGGTCGCAGTACAGTGAAGATAGGAATATTTGCCCTTTCCTCACTGTAGTGCGATCTCAGAGTTGGAATGTATACTTAGTGGGGGGTGCAGCCCCCCACAATATAACATTCGATGTCTGGCATTTTCGTTCATTAGAGCGTTTGTTCATATGAACTTTCGCTCATATAATATAGACCTCCCAGCTATTAAAACCTTGCTATCACAAAACTAGAAGAGGTTAAAAGGCCGCATGTTATGAGTCAGAAGTACAGTGCTTCCAACTGTTTACATTATGCAATGCACATCAGAACTAAGGCCACCTTGGCCACTCCCCATAATCCACCTGCTCTGAGTAATCAGAGAAGGCTTAGTTTTACAAAGACTCATGGATGGAGCTATTCTCAAGCTACGTGTTTCATAAACTCAGCTGAAGATAATGGCATAAAGAAAATAATAATATGAAATAAAAAACAATAATGATGGTTTAACAAAAATGTGTGTGTGTGTGTGTGTGTGTGTGTGTGTGTGTGTGTGTGTGTGTGTGTGTGTGTGGGGGGGTACCTCTCAGGAGTTTATTTTTAATAAAGGGTTTGAGTTTGAAAGCAATGTTACAGAATGACAGCTTTCAAGACAAAGTCACTGTCACTCAGAAGACTAGAGGTACTTATCCTTGTGACACTTGATGAAGTTGCAGATTAATTGATGCAGGGGCTGCATTTGACTAATGTATTTATGAAGGATATACAGTGTTAATGAATACTGCACCTGTAATACTAAGAAAGAACACACATAGCTAATTGACACTGTACATGTAGTAGTACAGGTTTGGTATATGTAGCTAAATGTCTAATATGCCCATCATGTTATGCTGGAAAAATAATCAGAAAATTGGCACAAAGAATACAAGAAGGGTGATATGTATTTAGGCATAAAGGCAAAAACAATGTGCTTTTCAAACATAGTGAATAAATAAAAAGTTTTCATAAATATGTCTTTTTTGTGGTTGACAGTATGATATTACATTTAAGAGAAGGTGACTGAAACAATGAGCTAGACCTCAGTTTCTTAAATGATTTATTGCTGGGCAAGTGACGATGCATGTTTCTACAGGTCTGCTAAACCAGAATGCAGATAGTATTGATCTGGGGCAAGACCACTGACTGCTCCAGCCACGGCTGGTGTAGTGCAGCCATGGAGTCATAGTGGTGTTTTCTATAACCAGCACCAGGAGTGAGTCTTTACACTTTGTGGTATAATTTGACAAGCTTTTGGGCTATTGCCTTGGTTCAAATCCATCACTATAACAATCATCCAAGAGCAGATTTAGAAGTGGATAATTGACCACAATGAGTCTGGCAGTACATCTGAAAACGTTTAATTTTTAAGAAGGCACACAGTTTTTGATTTTTTTTTTTTTTTTGCTATGTTATTGCATTATAGGGACAGACCAATCAATGCCCACAAAATAAAATTAATCTTGGATGGGTTTAGGTTCTTCACCATTAGCCTATTTTTCATAGTATGATTACAAGTGTGTAGGTCATTATGAACAGTGAACAAATCAGGAGAGATATAAGATAAGGAACTATTTGCATTCTGGATTATTTTAAAATCTTACAGTTCATCAAAATGTGGCTAGTTAAGGCCATAAATATGAGATCCATGGAGTGGCTTCCAGAAACTTTGCCTAGAACCAAGTTGGCACCATATAGCGTACTGAATGTAATCATCTGAGTTCTTCTAAACAGATAATAGCTAAACCAAAATGAAACCATTTTTCTGTTGCTGAATAATTGCAAGGAGGAAGAAAGCACTCATGATAAGCCTTACCAGAATCCTTTTGCAGACCATGCTGAAACTAAGAAAAGAAGTAATTTGGGGAAGAACTGCCTTGTCTAGCACTTTTGTTATAATGAGAATATAAAAATGAGAGTGCAGCTCCTGCTCTTGTGTTGCTTTAAAATGAGAACTCTTTTACACTACACAGCCTGGCTTAAGGAGGTGGGTGGCATGGGGATGTGGGAACTGGTAGCAGGTTTCAGGTTGTCCACCTCAGGAGAAAGGGTCACAATTCATCCATGAGGAACACCATGTTTTCTGCACTTGACCATGTGATGCACAGCACCACAAACCAGAGACTGCATGTGTGGAACCATGTATACATCTCATGCTGCAAACACTTGCAGAACTCAAAGCCATTCCATGGAGAACATTGGTGCATAGCTTAAAAGGCCATACTTCAGAAATGGATGATGCTTGGCTATCTGCTCCAATGAGAATGAATGGGTTAGTGAGCTCTGATAAAGAAGAGGAATGAACAGGTCAGTACAATAGAAAGATGTAGACTAGGGGGAAAGATAAAAAGGGAGACTGGAAGGGATATTATCATAAATTATATTGTTCTAGTGCAACTGTTGTCTTAAAACTTAGCCAAAAGTTGTTGAGACAGCCACTTCAAGATGTCAGATTTAAGTAATTTTTGGACAGATATATGGAAAAATTATGATAGCAGGTTCTGTTTAGGTAGCCCCCTGGGAACACTGTATGCTTGCCTGTAATGCTGTATTAATGGTCCCTATTACCCTGATGATTTTCTCATGAGTAGGTAGTTTGCTAGGAGCACTGCATGCTTGCTGCAATGTGATGTTAACCCTTCCTAGTATTAATGGTGATTGCCTCATGAGACTCACTCTTTTGGGAGCATGGCATCCTTACCTGTAATGTTATGTTAACATTCCCTGATATCCCCGATGGTGGACTCATGAGAGCTTGGTGTTTGCGATGTGCCTCCCTTGTGCTCCTGTCTACAAACAGAATACCCATCTCTAGGCACAGCATATGGCTGGACTCCTTCAGAAACTATAACTTAATTAGGCAACCCTTATCTTCTCTACAAGAAACATTGAATGTACTCTTACACATTTTTATTACAATTTAAATAAATAATTGAGAAAGTAAATTCTCTTGAAGTTACAGTGTTAAAATGATTGCCATGCATAAACCTTGTATGGCTAATGTTAAAGCATCATGAATGCCTTCTGACAGAGCATGGTAAAATGAAACTCTAGTTTAATAAACCCAATGAGTTCATCTTATGATTTCATATCATAATTTATGATAGAAATACATTAATACCATCTGAAGTACCATGTCTTCAACACATTTACTGAAATCATATAAGATGCAAAACTTAGATGGGGCTTCATCTATTTTTGAATGAATAACTTTTTTCTTAAAACAGTTTTAAGATCAGTTCCTTTTGGTTCTTCAGTTTTGTTTTCTTTGAATGCTAAAGCCTTTGCTATCAGTCAGCATGACAGATACAAATGTTAATAAGACCACCAAAAGAATCAGATCAGAAGAGTCTTGCAGTGACATTCATTTTAAAAACAAGCTTGTTACCAATGAGCCCTTTATGTAATATTTCCTTTTGGGTATTTAAACCCATAATCTTGCCATAATAATTTACAATCTCTTTTGTGTGGCTCAAAACCACTTGCAGGCAAAGTATTTACCCACACACATGCTCTGAATGTCTTGCATATGGTTTTCATCAGTGCCTAGCAGCATAAACATGAATAAAAGCTCTTTCTTTGAATTCCCTGCAAATGTATTGGTATTGTAAATTCCATGTCTACTAATTCAGTTTCTTGTTGTACTTCACTGACCAAAGAAACAACACTGAAGACTTATGTGACAGAATAAAGTAATAGTGCTAATAATCCTCGATTAGGAACTAGGAATGACAACTGGGCGATGGGCTTATCACACATCCAACACGAATTAACAGACACAACAAGCAGCAGGATCAGTCACGATGTTTCTTAGCAGATTTTGCTGTTGCTCCCATTGCAACCATGCAGTATTTGTTATCCACATCCTTGTTCACGACTGTAAGACTGTTCTCACTCTATTCATCTTTTCTTTTGCCTTTCTTTCAATGTACTTTGTCATGTGATGGTTGTGTAATTTTATACACTTCTCTCAGAGAACAACCTACACTGTTTTTCTCTACAGTTTGCTTTCCATTGCAATGTATTATATCCTGATTTCTGAACGCCTAAATTTATATTTTATTGAGAAAATCGATGTAATTAATTAATATGTTGGAGTAGTCTGCTTTGTAACCATTCATTTATTATACTGCGCATGTGTTTTTTTTAGCAAGGACCAATAAAGAATCTTTGTAATAATTTTGAATATTGTATGTTCTAGTAAGCACCAAGTTATTTTATCTCATAATGTCATGTTTCCATGTTTTTATAACATACTTTAATAACTAAAATGGATGGAAACATCAATAGATTTCAGATGTGCAGCTGATATTTAAAACCTGTACCAATGGTATTTTCTGTATATTTTCCATTTTCTTTTGGTAACTGGCATCATTCAGAGGATCTTCAAGAAATGCCAACATCATCTAAATCTGAAAAAAATAATGTAAAGAACATAATTATGGGCCGGATTCCAAAAAACTTGTTCTCAGTGTTAAGTGATGACTTACACTGACAACAGGTCTTTGGGAATCTGGTAACAGTGTAAGCCTGACTATAGATAGGTCTTACATTAAAGTATGTCATTTACACTGAGAGGACATCTTTGCTCCTTGCCTCTTTCATTGTCCAGAGACAGACTGCAATGTTCCGATGAGTTATGTGAATCCACAGAGCCATATAAGTGAAAGCAGGAATAATAACAATCAAAGCCAGATTTCATGCTGTATGTATACTGCTGTCATTCTCAAGCTGTGACGTGTGTGTGTGTGCGTGTGTGTGCGTGTGTGTGCGTGTGTGTGTGTGTGTGTGTGTGTGTGTGTGTGTGTGTGTGTGTGTGTGTGTGCATGCAATAATGTGTAAGTGTATGCAAATGTATATCTCTCTATTTATCTATGCATAACACACTCTCATACAAATTCTGCTTAAACAGAAAAAACAAAAACAAAAAAAGAGCGAGAGAGAGAATATTTTGCATTGTCTGTTTGGGTCAGGCTGGACAGACTTGTCCACCATCACATAATTCAGGCAAATCCATGATTATTATCCTGCTATTTCCGTGTTGAGCACCCTTTCTGTGAATATCCACAGATAGATTTTTACTGGTACTATTGGCCCTCCCTAAGTCAAGATTCTGTCCACAATTCCCCAAGAGTCTCTATTCCTGATTACACAATTCCTCCTCCATAAGGGACAAAGGTTTCTGTCATCTTGGACTAAAGCTCTTGCTTTTTACCATCATCTTAATATCTCAGATTAGTCTCTGCTACTGCATACTTTACTGTAACATACTATATATAACATACTATATATATATATATATATATATATATATATATATATATATATATATATATATATATTAAATCAATATATTTACACCAAAATATATTGTGTATGTACACCATTTCAAGACTTCACATTAAAATTCTAATAGCAAACATCACACTAAACAATATTTTGATATTCACTATTTTTTTAGCGAAAAGTTGGAAAGAATGTACGGTCTTTCCATTACACCAGACACCCTTCATGTGCTATTTTTAACTTGATGTGATGTTTATGCAGGCTAATAACAAATGTAGAGTATTGTGTGTTTCATTGCTTATGGTTGTACCATAATAAACTATATAAATAAACAGAAGAAATGTGTGTGTGTGTGTGTGTGTGTGTGTGTGTGTGTGTGTGTGTGTGTGTGTGTGTGTGTGTGTGCTCACTTACATCCTCATATTCACCTGTATTTGAATACGTGTGTGTGTGTGTGTGTGTGTGTGTGTGTGTGTGTGTGTGTGTGTGTGTGTGTGTGTGTGTGTGAATGTATGTCTCTGCATGTCAGGACATCTTTACACTTATTTTGAGGTTCCATCCATCCATCCATCCATCCATCCATCCATCCATCCATCCATCCACAGCCCCTTTTCCATTTTTGCACATGGGGTCGGGATCTCCTTTCAAAAATAAAATAAATATATTTGTAAGATCATTAAAGAAAGAAAGAATGAGACAATGTAGAGTTCTAACTCTCTAACTAGTGTAGGTTAACACACACAGGAGGTGTCTAAACAGTGACAAATCTATCTTTACAAATCCAATTACTGTTTTTCACAGTGTTTCTTATTTCATTATGGGCCACGTGCATGCCATTTCTAACATTTTCTGTGAGCTTAGCATGTGGGTCATTGTCCATAGCTTAACAGCATATCCAGTATCTCCTGCAACACGTGGGACTCGACATTATATGTGGTATGTTCCCAGCATACATGCTACCTACACACATAGGCTATTCTTTTTAAGTATATAAGTATGTGTATCTGTGTGTGTGTGTGTGTGTGTGTGTGTGTGTGTGTGTGTGTGTGTGTGTGTGTGTGAGTGTGTGTGTGTGTGCGTGTGTGTGTGTGTGTGTGTGTGTGTGTGTGTGTGTGTGTGTGTGTGTGTGTGTGTGTGTGTGTGTGTGTGTGTCCTCAACCGTCAACCAGGTGACCATATTGGAAGTCCCCTCACTGAAACTATTGGTATGGGTTGGGCATGTATCATACATATCAATCATGTAAACTGCCTGGGTGGCACATGGAGGCATTGCAGATAATGGTCAGAACATTACAGATCACGTGAGAATTTAAGGGGTAGGCATTCTTCTTGTTTACATGTCTCTGTTCCCTCTGGACCAGGTGGATTCATAATATCCACATGGGTGCAGTCTGTGTTGTCCAGCTCATCAAGGAAGGTTGCAGTCTCATAGGCTGTATGGATGGTGTTGATTCTCTCCTCTTGTGTCCTTGAGACCCACATGTGTTCCTCTATATAGTGTGATGGCAAGGAATTGGTTAAGCATAGGCGTGCAATATGCCTAACTTGTCCCCTGTAGGCTATAGGTCATTGTGAGCTCCCTGTAGCTGGGATGGTCAATACAACAAAATTGTATTCACAGGCACATGCATACTGTGCATACTCTTTGATTTCTATCATGGACAATACGATTTGACTAGGTCCTGAAGTGTATCCTTGTCGACTATACAGTGATCACGTATCACCTATTTTGTGATATGTTGATATGTGAGTCATTCTCCGACTTGTCTTCGTTGGTGGCCATAATCCTTCAGCAGTGCCTACCACCACATTCTTTTAAGCTATTGCCACTGCTACACCTAACATGGATGCTGTCATGCTAGCTAGATGAGTGTAGGTGTGCAGCATTGCCATTTTATACATCACTGAATCATTCTGCTATTTTAGCCTCATCAGTTTGCATATTCTGGGTTGTTCATTTGCATGAGGTTTCTTACTTAAATTACATTATGTGCTCATTTGCATATATGCATATACTACATATAACTCAATTTCAATTAGTATTACTTGTAATGTCCTGTTACTGGGCCTTCTCAGTCTCACCATCTAGGCAGGAATTTATTGATAAATTGTAGCAGCTGCCTGTCTAATGCTAGGTGATGCATGATATTATCAGACTGACATTGTTTGCTATCTGCTGTTTTCCCCTTTTAACTAGAAGACAACATAGAACATTGTCACCATCACTGCTGCGTAGTTGCTAACAACATTTAGTACTACTGTCTACATATATGTATAACATGAATCTGGTTCTGATTAGTTCAGGTAGATGTAAAATATTCTATGCCAAAAGGGCAACATTTTCCTTAATAGAATGATCATAGTATGGTCACATTTGACATTCATCACAACTACACTAATAATTTCATAAAAATGCCTCTCACAGATTAATTGAGTAGGACTTGACTAGTGAATCTATCTGCATAAAAATGTAAAAGTAATAGCAGCAGAACATTTGGTTTTCTAGGATGAAGTCTCATTTTCACATGCCACAGTTTGACCACCAAATATACATAAAAGCTGAACAGGAATTTATTTTACAACATTCAGCATGGAGCAAGTTAACTTTTAAAACCATTTCTGACTATAAACTATTTGAAAGGTATCTTTAGACAATTGCTTTAAGAGAAAAACTAGTGCTGTTAAGTCTCGTATTTGTATTGCAATCCTTCCTAATCCTATGCTTAGTATGATAGTGTGGTTAGTTGTGCAGATAAAAACGTACTATTTGTCTGCATAGTACTGTTGACACAGTGTATTAAATGTGAACATATCAATGTCTCCCACCCAGACACAAACACAAAATGAACACTGATGTGATGGGAAATGCTTGGTAATAGCCAGAACTATCTGCATATAACTGGCATTTAATTTCATGATAGGCTCAGCAATTCATAAATAATACAACCATGGTCAAGAGAAAAGACCACATGAAGAGAGAAAGTAATTGTCACAATTATATGCATCTTGGCTGTATTTTTATTTTCACTGTAGACAGATGAATATAGGACACAGCAACAGGATGAATCAGTCAATAGTAAAGACAACAAATTATCCCATGGCTGTTTGACTAGACTTAAATTGTGAAAGACTGTTACGCTCACAGCATAATTCATTTTAGATTTATAGTTCTGTCTAAATTCCAACATCCATTTTATACAACAAACAATCAGAATCCATTCTTTAAGGCTGTAAACTTTTATACTTCCCTTGATATTATGCAGGTGTTATTTTTGGTCAACATAGATCACCCCCCTAACCATCTTATCACAGATCCCTATTTTTGTACTCTCTTTTTTTACAGTCTCTGCCTTTTGTTTACATTACACAGATAAATACAGCTCTCTTAACATAAAAGTTTTATTTAGTAAGTAGTGTTTCTTAACATGCCATTTCATTGTTATCTCATAATATTATATAATATTTCTAGCACAGTTAATACTTTATATATATATATATATATATATATATATATATATATATATATATATATATAAAAATGCAAAAAATGGACCATTACTGTTTGTTATAGTCTGTTCATTGAAGTCTTTTATTAAGTTGCCATGGTTCAGTGCTCACTATATATTTTTTACGTTCATATTGGTTTATTGCTTGAGCTCTGTTTATCCACACAACCTACCTTCATTCTTGTATGTGTGTATATATATATATATATATATATATATATATATATATATATGTGTATATATATATATATATATATATATATATATATATATACACACACACACACACACACACACACACACACACACACACACACACACACACACACACACACCCTTGTTAATTGTGGCTGAACAGTGATCCACATGGACCTTTTCAGACTCAGCCGAGGACCACTGCCAGATTAAGTGACTTGTTTAGAGTATCAGAGTCAAACAGCAGTCAAATGGTGACTGATGGAATCAAACCCTGGACCATGAGTCTTTGTGAATCAAACCTTGTCTAGCACTCTTCTTTTGCTATATTTTTTTTTTTTAGGATTTAAATATTTAGTGCTTTTAGCATTGCAGATATGGCCCACTTTACAGGGTTTTGTAAATATATTCTTGTATCTCTATTTTCAGTGATCCTCAATGGTTTAAAGTACAGTCAACTACAGTATATATTTTTGTGAAAGTTCAAGATATCCCATTTTAACTAATCATTTTATCTTGTTTTATCATACTGCTTCTATACCACTTGACAGCCTCCAGAGTATTACACATTTTTCAAAAGTGATTTTTTGAAATCAGAATGGCATGTCCAGAATTTCTCAATGTTTGTATCTCTAAACTTTACTTTATGATTAAAGAAATGGATCTCATATTTATAGCATTTTTTGGCTTGTTACACAAGTGCAATTTTGCCAAGAATTGTTGAGGAATGCAAAATTCAGCTGTATTTGGCTGTTGGTATCACTTACATCAAAGCAGTTTTGACGTTTCTTGAAATTAACACCTTACGAGTTCAGATGAGGAAAAATAATACTTTAATAATTCTGTTTGTATTACACTTAAAGGGTGGAATCTAACTGTTTTAAGTTGTTATTCTTCAATAACAGTAACAATATGATGTTACAAAGAATTGTCTAGCTCTGACTGGACACCAAAGTTAACAGAAAATCTGTATAGCTGGATTTCATGTTAAAGCAGACTTTTAGTACATTCAGGGCAATCCTGTTGCAATCAAACATATCACATAGGTTCACTACACATGACTGTGTACATCATTTCTTTTTAGTGTTACATATGGTTTAGCCCCGACTCATCATCAGAACTTCAGTGAAAACAGGTTTATATAACTGTTTTCCTTTGCAACCCACAGCAGAGATTTGTTTTTGATAGTTGCATATATTATGTTTTATGCTTTGCCTTTTTGCCTTTGTGCTCATGACATGGCTAAAAAGGGTATTCAGATCCACCTAATAACCTGGTTGCTAAATAAAAACAGACAAATATAAGTTTGTTTTGTGACACTGAGTTCACTAAAGTGCTAAGCAAAAGGATACCTCCACTGTTCTACCATATGGTAATGATTACTCCTAACTGTTTTACATGTTTATTACTAAGCAGGAAGTCATTTTATAAAGCAACACCTTCCAGATGTGCATTTTTATTTAAATGATCCTGGCCTCCTCACATTTAATTTTTAAAGTAAACCGTAAACTGTCCCTGGGTTCAACATCCTTATCATTGGCATGCATGCACAGCTAAGCACTCTAATTATGTCCATGTGCTTCAGCCAGGATACCTAATGATAGGGTCTACTTCACCTTATCTCATGTTGAAAATATTGAACGGCAATAATGTTGTAAATGCCGTACATTAAAAGTGTTGTTGTGGGATCATGGTACAGTGGGGATGAGAAAATTTGCTCTTTCCTCACTGTAGTGCGATCTCGGAGTTGGTATATATAATTAGTGGGGAATGTGGGGGGCACAGCCCCTCACAAGAACAGTTTTGATGTACGGCATTTTTGATGTTTATGCCATTCGATATTGTCACCTTTCGACAAGATAATATAGACGCTAATGATGAGTTGACTGATGCTGTCTGTCGTGTTCTTTGCTTTAGAAAGAAGACGCGGGACAACTGTGTGCTGTTGCTACCAACTCCAAACTTTATTGACAAGCCAACGCACATGTACATCCTTCCTGTCTCACAATCCTTACGTCATGCACCTCCCCCGCCCCCAAAGAACATTAGCTAAGGCAAGACAACTCAGTCCATTGAATACACCACATCTCCTTTTCTATAAGGCCCCTTTTCTCTTATTACCAAACCCAGGACTATTCACTTTCTTCAACTTCACCACGAACTTGGTACATCGACACAAAATGCTCACTTAGCCATGTTCGCATTACTATAACACAAATGACATTGCTATTTACAGACTGATCTCTACAGATCCAATCGGTCCGGCTTGTTAATAATTCTTCCTGATCTGGTCCTCACAACATCACTATGTACCCGGGTTTCCAGGGGAGGGCCATTGCTGGGTGGCAAGGCCTCAACGGTCTTACTTAACACACTTTTCTGACACACCGGAGTTGATTCACACTCAGGTATAGGTAAGGGAATCAAATGCACACGGTTTCGTCGCACAGTCCCTTGTGGCACGTCTACCTTAAATGACCTCGGCGAGTAATGTTTTTGATCTACAGTACCTGGGGTTCTTCATATCTGTCACCCACACCTGGTCACCGGGCAACACATCACCCAGTGGCCTTGCCCGATGGCGTCTGTTGTAGTTTGCCGCATTATACACCCTCTTCTCCTCCTCTCTCTCCACAAGCCTTCTCCAGTCAGGCAGCACAGGGTCCAACTGCGAAGGGTGAATCGGAAGAGAAGTCCGCAACCGACGTCCCATGAGAAGTTCCGCAGGGCTATATCCATTCTGCAGTGGCGTTGTCCTGTACGCCAGAAGAGCCATGTACGGATCGACACTTTTTTTTAGCAGGTTCTTCACAGTCTGAACCGCACGTTCTGCCTCCCCGTTACTCTGCGGGAACCTGGGGCTGCTTGTGACATGCTCGAAGCCATAAGCAGTTGCAAAGTCCACAAAAGACCGCCCAGAAAACTGAGGTCCATTATCAGACACGAGGACCTCTGGGATGCCATGGCGAGCGAAGAAAGACTTTAGGTGGGTGATGACCTCGTTGGATTTGCTGTGTTTCAACAATGCGATCTCAAAAAACCTGGATAAGTAATCCACAGCAAGAAGGTAAGTATTTCCTTTCAGTTCAAATAAATCCGTGCCCACTCTTTGCCATGGTCTGTCAGGACATTCAGTTGGGATGAGGGGCTCAGGATGGTTCCTTCTCTCTGAGATGCACGTCCTGCATCCCAAAACCATGTCATTTATCTGTTGGCTGAGCCCAGGCCACCAGACAGTCTGACAGGCTCTGGCTTTGCACTTCACAATGCCTTGATGTCCCTCATGCAATTTTAACAACACCTCATTACGCATGGCGGATGGGATAACAAGGCATGAATCTTTTAACAGCAACCCATCTTTCACTGTTAGTGTAGAACGATCTGGCCAGTAGCTCTTCAGTAAGGGTTCCTGGTTCGCATACAGCGGCCACCCCTGACTGCACAGTTCCATAACCCGCACACACACACTGTCTGCTTTCAGCTGGTCCCGTAGTGTCTGGAGGAAAGATGGCTTCACCTGCATGTTTTCCACAATGCTGTTCACGTAGATATCCATGTCCTCCATTAACTTTGTTTCCTCCAGTGTTAGCCTGGTTTTAAGTGGAGAATGTGACAGAGCATCTGCCACCCACAGTGATTTCCCTGGAGCGTACTGCACTGTGTATGAGAACTGCATCAGTCTCATCCTGAAGCGTTGGATTCTAGGCAGTAGAAGATCCAGTGCTTGACCTCCAAGCAATGAAACCAGTGGTTTGTGATCAGTTTCTAGACAAAACGATTTACCTAATAGGTAATCTCTGAAGCGTTCACATGCCCAGGTAGATGCTAGAGCCTCTTTCTCAACCTGGGCATATCGTTGCTCTGTAGGTGAGAGTGACCTTGATGCGTATGCCACAGGTCTCCAGCCGTCCTCCCATTGTTGCTGCAGCACGCTCCCTAACCCAAAGGATGATGCATCCGCAGAAACCTTCGTATCCCTATTCGGGTCGTATACAGCCAAAACTGGAGGTGAGGTGATCGCATCTTTTAAGTCATTGAATGCCTTTTCCTGGTCCCCACCCCAGTACCAGCTGTTCTTCTTTGATAATAAGTCTCTCAGAGCTCTATCCCTCTCAGCCAAATGAGGGATGAACTTTCCCACCTGATTCACCATGCCCAGGAAACTCCTGAGTTCTCCTACTGTAGCAGGGGCTTCCATCTCCGTGATGGACGCGGTCCTCCTTGGGTCTGGGCTTATGCCAGAATCAGTGATGACATGGCCCAAGAAGGTCACTTTGCTCCTCGACAGGTCACATTTCCCCACATTCAGCGTAATGCCTGCCTCTTCCAGTCTCTTTAAAGCCGCATGAAGTCGGGCATCGTGCTCCTCCTGGCAAGGACCCCAGACCAGCACGTTGTCCATGTGGCAAATCACACCCTCTAGTCCTTCAATGACCTCTGACATCATGCGTTGAAAGTGTTCGGGTGCAGAGTTAATGCCAAAGGGAAGGCGATTGAAGCAAAAACGCCCAAAGGGGGTTATGAATGTGGTAAGCGCAGCCGACTCCTCTCACAAAGGGATTTGCC
Organism: Protopterus annectens; assembly: GCF_019279795.1. Classification (NCBI taxonomy): domain Eukaryota; kingdom Metazoa; phylum Chordata; order Ceratodontiformes; family Protopteridae; genus Protopterus; species Protopterus annectens. The sequence continues at coordinate 432,410,478 of NC_056730.1, forward strand.
AAAATCCCATATTGGCATCCAGTTTACTAAACACCTTCGCCCCGGCAAGCATCCCAAGACTCTGTTCAACCGAGGGCAGCACGAACCTCTCCCTGCATACATATTCATTTAACTTAGTGTAGTCTACACACAGTCTCAGTCTGTTACTGTCTTTCTTTGGAACAACAACCATGCCTGCACACCAGTCAGTAGGTTCTTCCATTCTGGTAACGACACCCAGCGTCTCCATCCTCATTAACTCCTCCTTCACTTTCCCCATCAATGGTAGTGGTATCCTCCTGGGGGTCTTCAGAGAGTAGGGCACCACATTTGGCTGAAGCTTAATGTGGTATTTCCGCTGCACTACCCCCAACCCAGAGCACAGTTCAGGGTATGAGGTCTTCAAAGACTCCATGGTGATAGTATCAACACGCTTCAGGAGACCCAGCCCCAAAATAGCAGGAAGACCTAAAAGTGGCGTGCGGAGTCCTTCAACAACATACACCTTCTCGCATGTCTGTCTTTGTCCATAACCAAGCTGAAGCTCCAAGAATCCTGTAACCGCCAGTGGCGTCCCTCCAGGACCCAACAAGGGTTTCTCCGGCTGCTGGAGCACAGGAGCATTCTTCCCCCTGAACAAGGTGTCCAGGTCTGACTTGGAAATAACAGTAACATCCGCCCCCGTGTCAAGCTTGAAAGACATAGATGTGCCCTCTATTTGAACCTCCACAATCCAGGAATGGTTCCCGGAGGAGACAGAACCAAGGAAGAAGCCCTGTTCTTCTCGCTCTCCAAGCTCCTCGTCCTCCTCGATACACTGCACCACCTTAATCTGCCTGCAGACTCGCTGGTAGTGGCCCTTCTTCCCACACGAGCGACATCTTGCAGCAGTCGCCGGGCATAGGAGTTTGTGATGAAATGGGCCCCCACACCTGTAACACTGCGAAATTGGAGCGTCTTTACTCTTTTGTGTCTGTCACTGAAAAATCGGTGTCAAGGACTTGCCCCAACCTTTCGAGGTCTCCAGCCGGCGTTTGGTGTCAAGTGGTGTCTGCACAGCATTCACATTATACTGCAGTGCACTACTGTCGCACCTCAAAGCCGTCTGCTGCTTCTTAACCTCCTCCGACTGTCTGGCCATGTTTACAGCTCTCTCCAAGTCCAGCTCTTTTTCCATCTGCATCCGCTCGGACAGTCTGGTGTCAGCCAAGCCCACAACAATTCTATCTCTTATGAGCTCATCGTGCAGCGTCCCATAATTGCAGTGTTCAGCTAAGGCATGCAGTGCAGTAACAAAAGCATCAACAGTCTCATTCAGTTCTTGTTTGCGCATGTTAAATCGTGCACGTTCATAAACAATGTTCTTCTTGACAATAAAAAATCTTTCGAAACCCTCTTTCACTTTGGCATACTCCTGATGCTCTGCATCGGTTAGCTTGAGGCCTCTCAAGACGTCGTCTGCCTCATCACCCATGCAGTATATCAGGGTGTTCACCTGATTCCCTTCTGGGTTTGAAGATAGATTGCTGGCCTGACGGAACCGTTCAAAACGACGTATCCATCGTGTCCATTCGTGAGGTTTGGAGAAATCAAAGGGCTCCGGCGGCTGAATACTAAACGTAGCATTGGGAGCGCTAGCCGCCATGTTAATTCTAGCCCGCGGCTGCCGACCATTCTCTTCGTCCGACATGTCCGCTCACCACGTCACTAGGCCACTCGTACGGTCTTCAGCAAGTGTTCAACAATCCCAGTCACAGCCACACAGCACTTCTGACACCATGTCGTGTTCTTTGCTTTAGAAAGAAGACGCGGGACAACTGTGTGCTGTTGCTACCAACTCCAAACTTTATTGACAAGCCAACGCACATGTACATCCTTCCTGTCTCACAATCCTTACGTCATGCACCTCCCCCGCCCCCAAAGAACATTAGCTAAGGCAAGACAACTCAGTCCATTGAATACACCACACTGTCGTGACCATTGTAGAACTCAGTTTAATTTTGATACACAGCACTTACCCACCTTGTTATGTCTTATTTCCCACCCTATGGATGCAAATGATCATTATTAGAATGCATTATATGTATAGCTGTACAAATTGACAATACTGTGGCTTTGCTGGTATATGTAAAACTAAATAATTGTATTCTTGAAGTATAAAGAGGAATTGCATAATATACTTAATTTATTGTTTATAATTTGCGGCCAGCATGAAGGACACTATAAAATGAATACATCAAATGCAGTACTAGTCAGTCATTCAGTAATCATGACTCCTAACTATATTTCTAAGGATGAGGAGGAAGATGGTAGGGGCTGGCCACTATCAACTTGAAGATTTTGCTAAATTTATATATACAGTTTGAAGTAAACATATTTTATGGTCTAAATTTGGTTTTACTTTTTTATTTTTTGGAATTAACATTGTTCTGACATTGCTGGTGTTTCCTGCAATTTGTTCTGTTTAATTGCCATTGTAGTGTTGCAGCAGTTAGCATTGCTACCTCACAGCAGGAGGTTCTCCGGTTCAATCCTCGGCCTGGGTGCCTTCTGTGTGGAGTCTGCATGTCCTCTCTGTAATTGCGTGGGTTTTCTCCAGGTGCTCCAGTTTCCTCTCACATCCCAAAGACATGCTGTAGGTGGATTGGACACTCTAACTTGGCCCTAGGTGTGTGTGTGTGTGTGTGCCTTCTGTGAAGGTTGGGCGCCGGGCTGGCAACTTGACACTGTAAAAACCCCACTGCCAATCATGAGCGAACAGGTGAGCCACTGTGGTGACCCCTAACCGGGAAATGCTGAAAGAAGAATAAGTAGATTGACCTGAGCCTTGAACATCTAGATTTGGAATATGTTTTGGTATGTGAAATGAATGTTGGGTATATAAAATAAATGCTGATTGCCTGGGTTACCAGCTGTTCCATAGTTATCTTTGGCCTATCCTTTCTGTCCATATTTGCTGCCAAATTTATTGCTGTTCTTCCTTCATGAAGAGCTGGTTGACTACTTTATCTCAGCATTATATTGCAGTACTGCCTTCTTGCATAATTCATTATGGATTGTGATTTTGTTGTCCTGTATTTGCTGTTCTGCCTTTGCGGGGGGGCTTTCCTGTAAAACATTTATTTTTGTAACCAGTCTGGTATCTCCTTTTGATCTGCAGCTTGTTGTTGCTGCTAAAGTAAGGTTAGTCTACTCATTCATTGGAGGTTCCTAATTGGTAAAATTTGCAAAGTGTGGGCTCTGCCTACAAAACCTTTCTTGGAGGCTCAGTGATTCATTACTCTATGAAACTGCTTTGGAACATTATTTATTTATTTATTTACACTTGTTTACCAAGTAAATGTCTGACTGGGCAAAAATAGCCCATTTTCAGTGTAGACCCGAGGAGACAATCTCCATTACATACACAGTTATGCAGGCAGAATGAAACACAAACAAATGGTTAAATATTTATACAATTAGTTACAACTATAGGTTTTAAGCAAGATACATCATAACACAGTAAAAAACAGTTACAAAAGCATCATTGATTACACACATTTTTTTTTGTTTGTTTAGAAGGATCAAATGATAAGGTGGTATCCCCCCGATAGGGGGGATATGAGGGCATGTTGAGAAGCAGAATAAGGAGGATAGAGTAGAAAAAGACAGGTTAGTCTGGAGGACAACAGGAGCATGTCCAGTGAGTTATTGTATTTATTTACTGGGAAAGTCTGACTTGGAATGAAGCCAATTTTCAGAGGCTGCCTGGGAGAAATGCTCCAAATACATGTCTTTGTAATGTGGGAGGAAACCAGAGCAAACCCACATGAATGCAGGGAGGACATGCAGACTCCATACAAAAGGCACCCCAGCCAATAATCAAACTGCAGAACCTCTTGCTGTGAGGCAACAATGCTACTGCTGCACCACTGTGCCATCCAAGTTAAGAAACATTGTTTTAGGGCCTGCTTGAAATTATGTGTGTTACTGATGGCTAGTATATGTTGAGGAAGGGAGTTCCAGTATTTAGAGATTTTGCAACTGTATAAGGAGTCAATATATGAGTTATAAGATTTGTTTATTTATTTTATTTTATTTTACACTTGTTGATTGGGCTAGTCCAACTGGATATATGTCCATTTTCAGTGGAGGCCCAGGGAGAAAAGCTACACAGACAGAGTGATATTTACACAGGTACAATACAAAGTTTTGTCAATTATTACATATCATTGCATATAATATCTTAATCAGGAAAAAAAATAATCATAGCACATACCAGCTATGGATATTCATACAATGTATGTTCAATTACACTATTAAACTCTAAATTCCCACATATAATATTGTTAGTAGTTAAGTAAGCAAGCTTAAACAGGTAGGAAGATTAGTGTCTAGGTGCAAGGTAGGAGGTTAGTCTGGGTTAGAACAGGGGCATAACCAGTGTGATTTAAGGTAAGGCTTCAGTTTACTTTTAAACAGGGTAACTAAGGATAGGGAGGTTAGGTGATTAGGGAGGGTGTTCCAAGTTCTACCCATTGTATTGGAGAACAATGTGTCACCAGCTGCATTGTTGGTCTTAGCTATTTGTACTAATAGTTTGCTTGATGAGTGTAGGGTCTTGAGATTATTATAGGGAGTGATAAGGTTAGTGAGTAGAGGTGTATTTGCTGGTTGATACAAGATCTTATGGGCAACTATTAGTTGGTTTAAAAGTATTAGATTTGACAACTCTAGCCAATCTAGTTGCTTAAGATTGTTACAATGATGGGTTCTATAGGTTGACCCAGTTGCAAATCTGGCAATATTGTTGTAGAAAATAACCAGTTTGTTCAGATTGCTTTTACCTAGTTTAGTGTAGATAGTAGGGTTGAGATTAAGTGGGTACGGGAGATAGTGGTCCTGGATAGTGGAGTCAGAAAGGGTTTGATCCTGTAGAGGGAACCTAATTTTTTGTTTACTGTTTTTATAGTGTTGTTGATGTGAGGCTCGAAGGTGAGGTTATTATCAATTGGTACCCCAAGTAGTTTTGTGGTAGGATCAGGAGATTTGATAGTTCCATTGCTAGATGTAACAGTAAAGTTTATTGGGGTGGCCCTACGGGTGGGAGTGAATAGTAGCATTTTTGTTTTTTAGGGTTCAGGATGAGGCATCAGTGTAGAAGCCAATTTTCTACTGTGCTAAAGACGTTTTGGGTTAGGAACTGAAGTTTGGATGGGGAAGTGGCTGAGCATACCAGTGTGGAGTCGTCTGCATATTGGATACAGGTAGCTTGTGGTATTACAGAAAACAGGTCATTTGTAAAGATAGAGAAGAAAAGAGGACCCAGTATGGAGCCTTGTGGGACACCAAGGGCAACTGGTAGGTGGGAAGACAGGTTATTTTCCCATAGTACAGCCTGTTTCCTGTTATCTAAGTAGGATTGGAACCACTGTATAGCAAGTGCATCCAATGACAAGTTTTTGAGTATGTTTTTGAGGAGGTGGTGGTTAACCATGTCAAAGGCTTTTGACAGATCAATAAAGAGGGCTGAGGATAGAATGTCACGATTTTGATTTCTATTAATGCAATCAGTAAAGGATAAGAGAGCAGAGGTGGTGCAATGAAATGGTCAGAATCCATGTTGGCAGGTGGCTAGTAAGTTGTTTTCTAGTAGGCAGTTTCTGGTGGGGGATGTGATGGTTTGAGTAAAACCATAAAGGTTTATATGGGTAGCAGGCTGATCAGATGTACAGCCCTTCCAGTTAATATTAAAGTCACCGAGTACTATAGTTTCTTGTGGGTAGTTGGTGGAAAGCCAACTTAGAATAGCCTCTAAGGTACTAGTATTATTGCCTGGGGGGAGGTAGATACAGATGATATATATGGATTTGCATTTGTTAAGCTGAAGTTTGGAAATAAGAATTTCTGCATTACTAGTTAGAGGAGGTATGGAGTCTATAGTGGTCACTTGTAATCCAGATTTGTATAATATAGTTACTCTTCCGCCCTTTTTTAGAATTACGGTCTAATCTCAGGATATTATAGCCGGGGGGAATAACCACATTGTCTTGAGTTGATGGCTTGAGCCAAGTTTCAGTGAGACAGAGGATGTAAAATGAATGTACATCCATGAGGGCATGTAGGTGGGCAACTTTATTGTTTATGCTACGAATATTGAGATGAGCTATTAGGAGGGAGTTGGGGGGTCTGGTAAGTAAGTGTGTATTATTGAGTTGGTGTGTGTGACTCGGGGTTGTGGTAGAGTTTGGGCCAGGATTAGGATGTATATCACCATCTATTAGGGGGTGGGCTTGTATTCTCAAAGTGTGTTTTAAGAATTTACATATTAGGTCCTGGGATTTCTTGGTTCTTGGGGCGTAGTATGTAATGTGACTGAGTCTATGAACTTTAGCTGATAAATACTTTGGTTGAATATTTGTTAACTTTGAGTAGTACCTTGTCTGCAGACCTGAGAGATTTAAGGTTTGTTTATGGTTGGACAATGTTTCTTAGAGCTGGGCAGTTATCTGGTTTATACATAACTGAGAGGGCGATTAACAGTTGATTTAGTATAAGTAAGTTTGGAAGTTCTACCCAGTTAAGTTGATGAAGGGCAATACAGTGATGTGTTTTTTCAGGGTGGTTAGATGCAAATGTGGCTCTCTTATTCAAGATAGGATACAAGGTTATTAATTTCTGTTTGCAAAGGTTGGTAAATATTTGTGAACAGTATAATAGTGAGGAAAGAAGGTGGGTTCTTGCTGTAGCCAGTCTGGCGTGGTTGGTAATATAGGGTCTGGCTCTGTGTAGAGTACCGAGTTTTATATGTACTTTTTAATTGTGAGTGCAATGTGTTTGTTGAACCTCAATGCATTGTCAATAGTGACCCCAAGTAGTTTTGCGTGTTTGACAGGTTCTATTTTAGTAACATTGGAAGACAGAATAGTAAGAGGAGGTTGATTGTTTAAAATGGAAACATTTGAGAATACCATGAGTTTAGTTTTATTGGGATTTAGTACAAGTTGATGGGCTGCAAGTTAGTTTTCTATATTGCGAAGGGCAGTCTGAGTTTTTTCTTGAAGTCAGTTAATATTGGGAGCAGAGCAGATAAGGGTGGCATTATCTGCGTATTGTATGATATTGGCTGGGCTGTCAGCTGAGTAGAGGTCATTAGTAAAAACAGCAAAGAGCAGAGGCCCAGGTATCGAGCCCTGAAGGACTCCTACTGATACAGGAAGCTGGAGGGGCAGTTTTTTCTCCCATAAGGTAACCTGCTTACAATTTGAGAGGTAGCTGGGGAACCAGCTTTAGGGCTTCAAGGCAGAAATTATAAGAGGCCAGTTTATTTAATAAGATTTGATGAGATATGATGTCAAAGGCTTTTGACATATCAAGAACAGTTGCAGAGACAAGTTGGTTATTGTTTTTGAGTTGATTGATAGTTAGTAAAAGTTATCAGGGCTATATTAGTACTGTGCTTGGGCCAAAAGCCATGTTGTGTATGAGATAAAAGGTCATTCTTCAGGAAGTAGCCTAATATTTGTTATATGATTTTTGTTATATGTTATTAACGGCTAACCAGGAGCCTTACTTGCTGTAGTATCTGTAAGCTATAGTGTTAGGTGTTAAAGATTACTTGTTTTAGTCACAACATTCCTAAGGTTTTGCTGCTTTTCAGACTGCCTTTGAATTTTAACAAAGTCTTTGAACTCTTTTTCTCTCTCTAATTAAGATGACTTGGGACATTGATCTTGACATATTCAATTAATTGTTTAATTTAATACCTGCATGTAAGTGTTTAAACATTTTGAATGAATTTTAACAAATGGATGTAAAAGTTATCTCAAAACAATTCTGTTCATTATTTTGAGTAAACAATATATATTTATTTACATTGAGTCTGCCATTTTGTTTGTTTAAAACTTTGTTGCTTCCTTGTATTAGTGATCTGTTTTTAGGTTCTGCTGACTTTATGTTCTTCTGTTCACATGAACCAGCTTATTGCACATTTTTTATTTTTTATATTTTCCCCTTAACATATTTGTTTGTTTTTCAATTGAATTGCACAGGTTATAGGTCACATTAAAAGTGGGAAACATTTTGAAATGATTTATTATGGTCTCATTTTTTATGTCACAAAAACCTGGCATCTTAACAGTGGTGTGTACACTTTTTATATCCACTGTATCTAGAAACAGCTAGTGGGCATTATCTCATTTATCTTTCACCTCTGTTTTAGAAATCATTTCCATCTTAGCTTTACACATCTGAGTCTGACCCCTCCTTTGGGAGATCTTAAAATACCACTGTTACACAGGTTTATTTTACTTCCTTCTAAGAGTTTTAAGTATACCTTTATCTATCTGTCTGTCTGTCTCTCTCTATCTATCTAGAACACACATACTCACAGACAAACTACCAGCCTCAGCACTTAACTTTGTCAACCACTCAGAATCTGAACAAACAGGAATTTGAGCAAACGTCCTTTCGCACAGTCCCTACTGCAGTCCCGTTGTGTGTCACAAATGAGCTTTGACCATCTGTACTCCACCCCTGTGTATCTATCTATCTGGAGTGTTATCCAGTGAAATATTATCTAACTAGCTGTAGTCCATGCTCTCTGTACTTTTCCTTCATTATATCCATCTCTGAATACAGTTTCACTTTTGGTATGCACAAAACCAAGCATATTGCTCAACTGGAAAGTTTCCAATAATTTTTAATAAAGAAAACATTTAAAAGGACTCTGACAAACTAGAGACATAATTGAGTAATACCTTAAACCTCCTATGAAGAAGGCCAGTGGGAAATATGTAAATAACCCTTAAGGGCATAACAAGTGTTTCAACTACATGTCATCTTCATGCCCACAGACATTTACTTTATTGGACTGAATCACTCAGTAAAACTTAAAATAGTCAGTGGTCATTCGGAAATTCACTGTTTTTTTTTCTTTCTATATGGTTCCCCTAGCACAACTAACTTTTAGTAAGCTTACACAATCACTCCATTGCATACAGTACCTAGACATACCTTTTTTTTTCCTGTGGAGCAGGAATCAGTCATTAGCACTCCTGCAGTTTGCAATCAATCTAGTTGTGGGTATGTGCTAATCATCTGAAGTTTAATACATCAAAGTCAGTGGTCATGGCAGTTCATACCATCCAGAAAAGTTCAAAGTGTCTGCCCTTGGACCCTTATATTATCTATGAGGGTGATCTACTTAAAGTTTTTTATAACACATATAATACTGGAGATATCTGCAGTGCCAGACTGACACTAAAAATAGGTGTCACCATCTGTGGGAAATAACCTGAATCAAGCATGATCCTCTACTTAAAGATATTCATGGTCTCACGCGTTTGGGGCTTTTCATGTCTGGGACTTTTAACTCACAACTAGCTCACTTGCAGCTAGTGCAAAATTCTGCAGCATGACTACTAAATTGTACATTTCGCTATCAATATATTACTCTGACTATTTGGAGTCAGTTGTGATTCACATTTAAAGTTGTGATATTAGAGTATCAAGCAACCAATGAGCTTTATCTCTCTTACCTGGAAGAACTCCTGCTTGTAGATGATCAGACCCTGTGCCAGTCAATCAGCCCATTTATTCCCTTCAGTACATAAAAGCCAGCTGTGATTGGTCATCATCAAGGCAGCCATTAGAGGTGATTAAAAGCTCCATTGCCTTAATCTTGTTCGCACTGGTGAGGTGCTGGGAATGGGATGTAATATGGCTATCTGCAGAGGGTGTCCACTCACCTCTTCATCAACAGGCATTCCCTTCAAACAGTCCTGCTTCACCCTTGACAGCATGAGTGTTGGTTGCTTCAGTCGGCAGCAGGGAGATTATAACACCCCATGTACCTTCAAGTCTGAGCAAATCCCACCCTCCCCAGGAGAGATGAGCAGACCACATTCTTTTACTCTTCCATTTCCCAGCATGGCTCTTCCAGTGTCAGGGCTGCTAATCAAAACTGGTCAACTGTACTGCTCTTAGGGCTCCATCCCTCTGTACCATGGAGCCAGGCTAACTACTGCCCCCTTACAGCCTGACCATTGTACTTTATTCTGCAATTTTGAGGCTGGAGGTTCCTAGGATGCACTTGTATTCTTCAGAAGTTTGTTTTCATTCTAAGTACTACACCATTATAAACTCATTTTCAAGAGGATATGGGAAACACTTGCAATAGTTGGCTTTAACAGGACCTTAAAAGCACCTTTTGAAATTTGCCTATGGTCTCTGGTAATCTGACACATACTGCAGACTTATAGTAATAACAGAGTATTGTATATTTTCAAGATTTTATTTATTTTTTTATTTTTATTATTGTAAGATGTTTTATATCATTTGGCTTAGATTTTTAAGCATGTTAATATGTTTTAATTAAGATGTTTGAATTTGATTCAAAAAGTAATGCTTCTATGGTATGTAAAAGTTTGATTAATCAAACATGCATAAGGAGGTACTAACCCAGACAACAAAGGATAAATAAATAAAATAAGGATTTAGCTGTACACTGAAAGCTTGCTTGTCCAGCTATTGCAGAATCAAACACAGAGATACATCATTTCAGGGTTGCCTCCTATGATTCTATGCTTGTCCAACCTTGTCTCACTCTTTTAAAAAGTTGGTGTGTTGACTGCTGATAATAAGTTGCTGCATGCATGTTCAGTTCAGTAACAGTCATTCATTAATATCAGATTTTCTTGCTTGAAAACCCTCACCTTCCCCCAATTCAGCCTCATCATTATCTGTGAACATATTTTGGCTCTAAGTTGTGGAGCAGCTTAGGGTGTTCTGGAGGGTCCATATCAGTTCATCAAAAAATCAGTTCAGCGAAAGGCAGTTTGAGATTGTGGTACAGTGAGGATCGGGAAATTTGCCCTTTCCTCACATTAGTGTGATCTCAGAGTTGGTATATATAATTAGCGGGGGTGTGGGGGCACAGTCCCCCACATGAAAGGAATTTGATGAACGACATTTCCGATGAAATGCCATTTGTTGAAGTGACAGTTCAATGTAGTGATATAGACCTGTTATGGAATATAAAGGCAGAATCTACCTTGCCAGGTTAAAAAGGGAAAAGACCTGTACCTCAGCCTCATCACCACTATTATATCCATGAGCAGGGCCTGACCAGAAGAAAAGGTAGTTACTGCAGGTATTTGCATCTCATCTAGATTTTTATGTTCCCATCATTCAAATAAATATGGGGCCATACAAATAGCAGAGTTCAGTCAACAGTTCACCAGGTGATATTTTGAAAATATCTATATTCATTAAAGCTCCCAGTTTACTTCAGTTCTGCCCAAGTTTTTAGCCCATTTTAATTTAGTCAAACTTCAAACATTCATTTTGAGCAATTAGCCATTTGAAAACCATTTTCAAAGCTCCAGCCTTTTTCCTTGTCTTGATAATAGGTACATTTCATTTATGGTAAACATTCACCACTTCCTTGTTACTATTACAGATCCTTGTTTTCCACTTCTGTTATTTCCTATCCCTTTTGCTTAAATAAACAGCAAGTACAATTCTTTCTATGCATGAGTTCCATCATATCAGCACATCTCTCAACATTTCACTTCATTTATACTTCTACATTTTTTATATTGCAGTTGATATTTTTTAACCTCATTATTTTAGTTTTTTCATGTTTTTCAGATTTAAAATACTCTACTTCCCTCTTCCCATTTTAAATGTTTCACCATCATTCATAGTGCTAGGTAAGCAGTTATTTATGCTTTTTAGTCCTTTCACTCCTCTTACTTACAGTATTGACTGCTTAACAGCTTAATTATCTGAATTTGTTTTTATTTCAGAATGCCCCTCTTGAATTTATAATTTTTCTGATGTTACCTTGTTTTATATAATGACATTTTCTTTAACACTTTAAGGCAGTCATACTCTCTTCAAAAAAAAAAATTGCCAGTGCTAAAATAGCTAACCCTCCCTTTCCTGGTATTCATATTTCATAATTTTATTTTTTTAAATAATAGTTTTTGAAAAATCATAGCCTTCTTCACTTATCATGTATGCTCACATTTGCTTTGAACTATACAGCAATTAAAATTAATTTCTGTTTATATCTTTGTTTCACACACATCGAAGCACATAATCTAATGTGCAGAACTGGGGGGGAGGGATTCCCAGGGTGCTTCCCCATATCTTTGAATTACTTAAGATTTAAATATTTCTTCAGAATCATCTTCTCCTTTAAGAAGGAGCACGCACTCACCATCCATCATGCATGCATCTTTAATACAAAGCACTGAACAATGCATAACTTCGAAAAGCACACAGAAATTTTACTTGCAGCTGTTCTGTTGAAACTTGCTGTGCTTGCTACTGTTCTGACACCACCCAGTACTTTTCAGTGCTGTATAAAATTATACTCTTTACCACAGAAGCACCTAAAAAGATTCAGTGCTGTAAAATGACAGCACTTAGCAAGATTCAGTGCTTCTGCATAAAGTTACAGCACACAGTTGTTGCATGTGCCAGTGTTTTCCATATACGGCATAGTTCTTTGCTTGTTTTTCTCAACAAGCAGGTTATACACAGAATTTTCAATAGTTTCTACTAAAACAGGGTATTTCAGATTCAGTTTAGTCCTGTTCAGAGGGTTATAGAAGACAACAATTCTTGCTTGCATTAAACACTGCATGATTAACAAATGCAAGAAAGGTCTGGTTTATGTAAGCATTCTATTTTCCTTTTCACTGTTACAGCTCACTATACTCTGAATTTCTTCATCACTTTACACACCAATAAGCTATAATTTTTATATTACAACTACTTTCCTTTCATCACAAAAGGCTAACACTAACTTAGGTTCCTTTTTTTTCAAAACACACAGTTCACTTGTATACCACATAATTTCCCCAGTAGCATTTCATTCCTAGTCACAGGACAAATAACAGTACATAGAAATGTTACTGGTTTTGTTTCTGTGCAACAGAACTTTTGAAATGTTTTAGAAATATTATAGGCTTGAACTTCTAGCTTAGTAATTCACACATTGTTTGGACCAAAAAGCATGCATGTAGTCACCATTTTGTAGTGCTCACACTTTAGAATTGTTTGAATTATTTCCTCAAAATGTCGGTGCAACACTTCCTGAACACATTCAATGTACATATTTTAAAACTGTATGACATTTTTCCCAGAAAGCCAACAAAACAGTTTTGCTAAGTACACCTTTGTTTATGACAGCAGATTTTTGTCCAGAATTCTGTATACCAGATACTGCTTTAGATTTTTAAACATGGTACTTTCCTACACTGTGCATTTATGAACAATGCTTTCTTGCATGTAAGGAATTTTCAGTTTTTCATAGGTAGTTTGAAAATACCATGCTTTATAGTATATTGATTTTAATTTTACTTTTAAAATGCAGTAAACTATTTTTTGTAGTTTAAAATTTCATTTCAATTGTGCCACACTCAGTACATGCTTCCATAATTTTTCACCAGTATTCTTAAGCACATGCTTTATACTGCAACAACATTTTCTATTGCATTTCTCTCAACAGCTTAGTACATTCACTATACACATCTTTGTTCGTCATCCTTTCAGAAGTTTAGAGACCACTTGATAAGCAACCTTCCAGCAATTTACTGTGCGCTGCTTTACAGGTTTTTATGATCATAGGTATTACGTCTGGACAATTTCCCTTTTTGTGCTCAAATTAACATATCTCATTTGGTTAGAGATTTGCTTTATCCATCCCATGAATGAGCAATTACATATCACCCCTAATGAGAATAGCTAGTTAGGAAGCATTGGTAAGAAACCTTTCAAAAATTAATATAACTGTATCAAAACAGTCAACAGCACTTATAATTCTGCCACTATTTTCATTCCATACATTTTGTAAACTTTTTTCAAAAATGTTATTTCACTTTGAAAGTTTACCTTCTGCATCTGGCTCTGCTTGGGTATGGCAAAGAGAAGCTTCTGAGTCTTTAACATTTAATTATGAATTCATTCAACATACCTTCTTTAAGAAGGTAGTTCTGTCATCATCATTTCAGTTTACACTTCTTTAAAATATGGTTCTCTGAATTTCACTTTTGTTATTCATAGCAGAAATCACAGCTTTAAAAAAGGTAACAGATTCTTAGTCAGCATACACTTAGATCTCTCTCTGTATGTCTGCAGTTGGTGTGTTAACACAGAGGCAGCAGCAGTTTACCAGTAATGAAGTTAACTTACTAGGTAATGGCACTTAGAGATAGCAATGTTGGAAAATGAAACACTGCAGTTTTGTATGTTTTGCCCATTTTTTTTTCAAGTTCTTCAGTACTGTGGTATTTTTGAATATTATTAACATAATGACAACACATGTTTACTTTCATTCACTGTTTTATACTTACTGTCCTAAACCATTGTGGTTCATTTTTCTCCATGAGGAAAAATTGTACATAATATACTGAATTAGCACTTTCAAATAAAACATCCAGTTTTACTCCTGTCTTATAAAATAAACTATCTGACATCTTTAAATAAACTTTGTGTAAATGCCTTGGTATGTTCAGGTTAAAGGATGTCCTAAACAGATAAGAAAGACTGTGTGCTTAGCTGAGTCTATTTGTGATAACCTGGGCCAAAATGAAAGAAAATGTATTAGTGGTTTTGGTCTTATTTTTTTTCAGTCTATACAATTTTTATTTCAGGCCCCAGCTAGTGTGTTTGTCATAAATCAGGGCTTGGTCTCCAAGATCACATCTTATCTTTTTTCAGGAAGGGGTGCCATCTCTCCAATAGTAACCACTCAGTCTCTCTCTCTCTCTAGCAGTGGTTGCTTCATATTAAACCATTCTCTCTCTTTTCTCAATCTAGTCATAATTTTTATGAGAATATGTGGGGTCTTTTCTGTTCTGGTGGATTTATGTGGGTTCCTTTTCTTACACTCTCCAAACTCTGCAGCTCCACAGACCCCCAAAGTAATTGCTGGTGAGTGCCATAACATTCTTACTCTTTTTATAGATATAGTTATATATACAAATATATGTCTATAAATATATATATATATATATATATATATATATATATATAGAGAGAGAGAGAGAGAGAGATGGGAGAGCGAGAGAGATAACATCAAATAATCCTGTAAAAAACTATTTCATGAGCAAAGTTCAGTCATATTTGTAAGGTCTGGACATTGCTGTATATTTTTCAATTCTTATTTAGGAATGTGATTCAATATTAGATGCAGCTAACTACTGAATACCTGACTTAGGAAGCATACCTTTATAAGTCTTTGAATTAGTTTTTTAAATTAAACTCAGAACAATGTATGTAGAAAAGAGCAAAAATACGATTTCAAATGTTTGTCTTCCTTTGTGTTTCAGCACTTCTAATGAGTAACAAGCAGAACTATCTTAAACAGCAATATTAAATACTCTAAACTAACCAATCATAAAATGCAAATAAATAAACAAATGGCAGTTAAATAATTAGATTAAATATATTTGTAATAATTCAGTGTTGAAATCAATAGTTTGCAGAGTATTATATTTTAAAATGAAAATGTCTTCCTTATATCTTAGCCTATCTTTAACGTTGTACATTAAAATCATGGCTTTCCAGAAATGGGTGTAAAACAGGACAATTATGGTTATGATTTCTACTCTCTCATATATTATTACAAATTACAAATGAATCATAACAAGATTTTTGGGATCAGCTATAATCAGTTAGCGGTGTTAGCAACTGGATTTATAATAATGCTATTACTCTGCATTTTTCTGAATATTACAATTCTAAAGCAGAACTGTGTAAGGGCACAATTTAAATTCAAATGTTAAACATCAGAATTCAGTGCAGGGAAACAGTCTTTAATTAATTGATGTGGACATATTTGATGTAATTTAATTGTTTCTGTTTAATTGTTGGTTGGTTTGGGATAATTAAAATGTGTTTTAGTTTGCTGTGTAAGTTACCCCTTCAAAAAACCTAATGCCGAGTCTCCACAGTGGACATAAAAGTAATGAAAGGTTCTGTGAGTTTATTCAGGTTTATTGCTATCGTTTTCTTGAGTTTTATTAATGGCTTTTTTAGGATATTTTCACCTCCCCGACTGGTGCCAAATATTTCTGTAATGCCATACACGATCAGTCTTACTGAACCTGGCATTTACACAATGAGGAAGGGACTTAATTAAGTGTTAGTAGCTATAACTATTTCTTGACATGGGCAGAGCATTTGACATGACTTCCCACGATGATATTACATAAACCCTAATGCTTCATGACATCAAGTTATTTTATAGTCAGATTAACTATTAGTTAGATGTTGAATAGGAAGTAAATGTCTGTATTAAGGAATGTGTATTTTAAACTGACATGAATCTGAAATAGTGTATCCTAAAGATTGGTTCTGAGTCCTGTTAGATACTGACACTTGGAAAGATAAATATGGACATGATCAAACTAAATAGCTTCATTGATACCAGAATGATATCTTCTTTTCACGTTCTTACTTTAATGAAATCCATTCCTGATATAGAACTAATCAGTTAAGATAAAACATGTACTGAAATGTTGCTGACCTCTTACTGCAAACTTTTATTACCATTGACACTATTATATAATTTGGGAAAGTGAATCAATATCCTTTCACTTTGATTGCAGTGTATCAGTAATCAGCAATAACCCTTACTATATGTCTACATTTATTGTCAGATGTGGTTCCTTTTGTAATCATAGAGTAGTAGGCTCTCTGTATTAGTGTTTGGCTAAGGCCTCACGTAAGACATTGCAGTTGATTCTGCTGTTGTATCATCCTGCATAAATGAGTTATAATGTATTCAGAGTAATTTTATATAAAAAATTCATCATTAAGCTCCTTTAGTTCAGTTGCTCATCAGCATAAAAGATGCATTCTGTCACACAGACTACTAAGAGGAAAATAGTGCCTTTACTTCAAAGCATTTATGGGTACCATGTTACAGACTTACGTTTATATTTAAGGTCATGTACAATAACATCACCAAACACATTGTTTTCCTTAACTGATTCACAGATTATGGTGTAAAGTTCTTCTTCTTTTTTTTTTTTTGTCATATATTCTGGAATATTGTAATGCCGTATTATAAATACATTTACACATTCAAACTCAGAACTGCTACATGGCTTTAAGCTTCAAGCTCAGTACCACTCCAATAATTTATGAAACTATAAATCAACACAGAATGACTATATTAAGAAACTATTTTTTAAGGTGAAGGAAACAGGGAAGCAGTTGTAACAGTAAAAGGCCTAGCGAGCACAATACAGAAAATTAATTCACCCATGAAAAGATAATTTCTAGATATATTATGTAATGATAAATCTATACAAAAATGGTGAAACCGGTAAAGAGTGGCAAATGCTGATATCAGTTCTGTTAAAGCCAAAGTAGCCAGTGTTATCAATTTTATTTCTGGCAAAACAACTTGTCATTCACAGTTCTGTAAAACTGAGTGTTGTCACAACTAGGAGAGTTATTTATTTTTCAGTACTGGAGTGGCATTAAAATTGATCATATATTAGTTAACAGATGGTGTGAATGATATAAGGACATTGCCCACTGCATAAACTTTGATTTTCTCTGGTACTAATTGCATTAAAAAAATTGTATCTGGATAAAAACATTTGATGCGTTATACTTTTAAGTATCCTAACCTTGCTACTGGCCCAATTTCAGCACATAAGTGCAGAAAGATAGTCAACATGGCAAATAAGTATTTATTTTAGAAATTATAAAAAGTAGTGGTGGTTATACATCCAGTCAGAAGAGGCACTCTGTATAGGAAGGACAATACTGATTTTTTTTTATCCTACAATGTGTTCTTAAAAGCATTATAAATTTAAAGATAAGAAATGGAGTGGGAAATTAAGAAGTCATAGTGTACTAATAAAGACAAGAAGAAAACAGCTGACTGACCTCACTATCTATAATTGTACAAAGTCATGGAGGGGTAGAAAAGCAATGAATGGGTAAAAGAATAAAGCTGTGAATTTGTAAACATCGCAATGGCAAGACAAATATATATAAGGAAAACTGCATATGTCTAAGCTAGGCTTCAGTGCATGAAATATCAAGGATAGGCTTCAGTGGGAAGTACTGTATTTGTGAACAAAGGAGATGACATCTGTGTGAATTATTCATTGTGGAAAAAAAACACATTAAACAAGCATAATATATGCATTCTGACATGGAGGAAAAGTAACAATGGTTTGTGTTCTGTAATCCTAAATAAGACATTTTGCACAAGGTTCAAAAAGGTTAATAAACAAATTTGGCAGACTCACAGTAGGTCAAAGAGTCATACCCTCAAAAAAACCCCACTAAAAATGGAAAACATATTTTAAGACAAGTATCTCCAAATTGGGCCATAGAATCCATAAATACTACTCCAGTAAATCCCTAAATGTTATCAACCTACCCAGTAATATTTTCACATCACTCACAATAAAGATGCAGGGCTCCCCCTCCTCTCAGTCACATTGACCCTAATTTTAATTAGCAGTAACATGTAATCTGCTTTGTATGCTCTACACCATTTATAATCAAAAGGCTAGAATATGTTAGTACTGTTAACATAAGCTGTGCTGTGGCAGATGCAATGTTGGCTGAAACATATGCATCATTCCATGCCTAGGTAGCCATGGAGAGGCAGCTAACCACTTGGGGTCACCTCTAGGGAAGTGAAAGACATAGGGAAGAAGGCTTTTCCAAGTTCAGGGAACTGGATTTTATTACCTGCTACTTTATTTTTTATTTCCGTTAGTAGAAACATTTGTAGCAGCTCTTTTGGAAATATTTTTGAAGATAGTCCCAGCACTAGTCTTCATTTAATAATGCTGAGCTTCGCCAGTTTCTTTGCTGTTACCTCTAGCAATTATTTTTTTTTGTCAGCAGTGTTTAAAATGATTTTAAAGGTAACGCTAAAACTAATTCTTGGTTGATCATGCAGGTTTATTTACTAATATTTGAATCTGGAGTTTTAATTTGTGTCTGATCTGGTATCAAACCTCAGCTGTTACTAGTCAGTGACAGTGGAAAAGAAGTGTTGTATGCTGTCCTCATGAAGGGATCTGACAGTTTTATCAATTCCTTTTGTAATATAGCATTAACTATAAAGTTGTTTTAGGGTATACAACTCTCATTTTATGGCATTTTTCTGTCTCTTCTTCCACTAGCTCAATATAAATCCAATCTGCTGCACTGACTGGTTCCCTTATATTTCTCTTAACTTTCACAGTGATTCTTCACCATAAAAAATAGCATAGAACTGTCATACTAAATATGTTTCCATCACAAATATCTGTTCTTTTAGTTGAACTGCTCCAAGTTCTTTTGATTGTGACTAAGTTCTGTGTATCAAGACATAGTCTTTCATCTGTAAGACATGCACCATGGCAGTGAAATATAATTGTCAGGCAAGTTCAAAAAAATATTGTTTTTGACTTCTACAGGTCAGCTGCTGTCCTGACATCGAGCTATGTTACAAAATGGGTCTACTAAAAGTGTTTGCGTGCTATTTGCTTGCAACACACTTGCTTGCTGTCACTTGCTTAAAAAGGCAAGTGCTCCAACTCCCACTAACTCAATCTGCTGTAAGTACTTAGCCCTTGCAACACTGTATCCTACAGAAGTGTATGACCCTACCAGAACACTAACTCTATCCCTAAAACACCCACAACTGAGTGACTCACCATAACTGAAGATGTCTGACATCACTTCCATTTGTGCTGTAATAACTTCCTTCTTTCAATCCCTTGTTCTTATGTTGGTTAATGTTTGTCCCCCACAATTGTGTCATGTGCCATGCCTGTTTTTACAGTTAAAGATTTTATGTGTAGGCACATGTCTGGCTGTCCACATGTCATGTTGCATTATGAGTGATGGCACAAATGTTGTGTGACTGTTATCTGTACTGTGATTTGATGGCCTTATTATTTCAAATGTCAGACAAGGTCCAAAGACAGCAAACTTGTTGTAGCACTGATTTTGCAATTTAGGGACTGGAATAGTGGGGACCAGTGAAGTATCTGTAAAAAAGCTGTTTATGTCTTATATGGCTTTCAGTGCATGAACAAAATAGTCACCAATTGTGCATTACATGGTGTGGTACTTACCACGGCAAACCATGAAATATTTCAGAGGTATTTTTGCTATATGTTACTCATGGAGATGCTAATAGTAGAATTCTATGACACACTTCAGTGGTAAATAAACATAGATATGGAACATTGTTTCCCCATATATGTTTACAGGTTTACTTTGACCCATAGAAATTATACTTTATAGAATCTTACTTACCTGACTCCACTTCTCCAAAACAGCTTTAAACCGAAAATGATTAAAACACTGACTGCTGAAATCCTTTTCCTGTGAAAGGAACCAATTGGCCACCATGGTGAACTTTGCCCTTTCTTCAGTGTAGTGCAATCTCAGAGTTGGTGTACTTAAGTAAGGGGGACATGTGGGGGTGAGGCCCCCACTTTGGTGGGTTTAGTTTTGGTCTGTTGAGTTTTTTATCTGGTGGCCAAGTAGTTCCTTTCACAGGGAAAGGATTTCAGCAGTCCATTCTTTCAGTTTAAAGCTATTTCAGAGAAGTGGAGTCAGGTAAGTAAGATTTGATAAAGTGTAATTTCAATGGGTCAAAGTAGACCCATGTTTACATATTTGCTTGCTTTATTTTGATGGAGGCTGGAGCCTTGGCTCTGAAAGTCTTAAATTAACTTTGTTTTCCACAGTTTACATGCTATAAACAATTTATCAAAAGAATTTATGATAAGGATTGGTGGGTAATATGTAACATTTATTGTATGCTTTAAGAAGTCGTTTTTGCATGTGTGTTAAACTGTGATGTGCTGTGACACTAGTGCCAATTTTACTGTATTAAAGAATGGAATAGCAGATACAATGAAGGGGCCCTTTGCCTGATCCACATCTGTTTGAAACATGTACGCTGTTTTTCTAGTTGCCTTTGCTACTGCCTGAATTTTGAGTGATTCCAAGTTACAGTTTCTGATTTAACAGTGGTCTGAAAGAATGCTCACCTCTCCTAACTGTGTAAAGAATTTTTTATCTACTTGAAACTTACCCTGCAAGGCAGTCTCTGATTTTGTATTATGCTACAGGCAATTATGTAGGTGCCTATATGAATGGAACTGACTCTGCTTTGCTTGTTTTGTTATTTAGCTTTTTTTCTAAGTATAGATTCATAGATTCACAGATTCATAAGATATTTCAAAGCCAGAGTCTTGTGATCATTCTCACCTCACCAGCACTTTTCCTGTGGCTACACCTCCTTTCTCCAGGAGGCCCATACCTGTCAATACTATGCCAGGACCTCCCTTTTCTTAGCTGCCCACAGCTTACAATCAGCTGGCTCCAGCTCCTTTCCCCAATCACTGGCTATCTGAGGCCTGTCTTAGCTCCCTCCAGGCTTAGCAAACAATGTCCAGGACTGGTGAGGATAATGATGACACTAATACAGCATCATACCAATTCCAGAGAATTTGCCATAGCCCAACTAACCCATGGTGGTCTTGGGAGCTCTGCTATGGCTACTTTCAAGGATGTGCATGCATGCTTCTGAGCATGTGCAATCTCCTGACCAAGAGAAGGTTGCCAGGCTCTTAATACTGTTATTGCTGTGAGCCAAGGCTCCCCTCCAGTATGACAGAGCTGCTATTAACTAGTCACTCCTTTCTCCCTTGCACAGTCCCTGCAACACATGTGCTGCTAATTGAACTCAGGTTATCAGGGGCAAGGTCAGGGCTTTAAATATCTGTGCCATGGAACCAGTCCATGCAATGACCTCTTAATCCCAGTTACAAAGCAAGAAAAACAGACTGAACCATGAGATTAATTTCACATAAAGATACCAGGCCTCTGTGTTGATATTGCATTGCATTGTATGTAGTATCCCTTTTCTAGTCATAAATACCATTTATACTGCAAATCCACCAGTCTGTAGTGCATTTCACTGCTTCATTCTTTAAACATGAAATCTTGTTTCATAGTGTTACACCCTAGCTGGGAATAGACCAATTACATTTTAAAGTAGCCAGCTTCTGTAGGGTACAGTGAGCCCTGTAAAACTTAATATACAGTCAAGTTTTTCAAATCAACATGAAATCTGGGATTTTATTCCATCAGCCAGATTTCAAAACACCACAATACCCCTTTGTGTGTGTTCTTTTAAAATACAAATTTTTAAAGCCAGAACAAACACTATTTTCTCATACTTTAAAACCATTGATGATTTTTTCAGAGCAGTGTGTTGTCTTTTATTCTACAAGGTCAAGACTGTGTGATATTGAAGTGAAAATATGTCAGCAAGAGGTTGTGTGGACAAAGCCATCCTACATAGAAAGTATAGACAGTCTTTGTTTCCCCTTCAAAAAACGTTTCAAGTTAGATGGTATGCATTTATTTGCTTTTTGTGAAATAATATTCAGTCTAAATGAGAGAACACAAAACTACAACCAAGCAGCTTACAAACCATCTGCATATTACTGACAAAAGTATTGCGGATGCACTATGTACCTATCATATCTCAAGTTACTATAGCCAGACCTTTAACTTTGCAGTGGCAACATGCCACCTTCTAAGAACCATGTAACAGTTATGAGGAATATAGATTTATGGCTCTTAATAAAAATGAAATTACATTTTCCTGAGATGAGCTCCATAGATTACATAATTTCTGTTCTTTGCCTTGCTTTCATTGTAATTTTGTACTGCATGGAGCATGATGACAATTCTCATAAATGCAGACAACTGTATCCTTATTACATTTAGGTTAACACATATGATCCCAGGTATGGCAAGCTCATTATAGCCCGGTTCTTACATATTAAACCTGTTGTTGTTAACAATGCTTGTGCTGCCTCAAAGATGGCTGTTATCACGGCCCTGCACTGGAAACTAGCACACAGTTTTAAAGGATGTAACACTAATGTACTGTCAAAGACAGCAAAAAGTGAAGTCCACTTCAGACTGACTTTCACACATATAACTGTCAGCTAGCCCTGTGTTTCAGGGATGCCCCTGATTTTAGGTCTAAGCTCTGCATTTTCTTATATAAAACATGAAAATGGTGACTTGTTGAGAAAAGTTAGTGATTTTAGTCAGCAAGTAACAGTAGTCATTACAGTTACGCATTCAGTTTACCAGAGGACTTGCATGTTAATATAAGCCCTCATATTCACTTCAGTTTTTAAGTTAATCACACAAATATTTAAACAGTACTCCTGATTGGGAATCTTTGTTCCTAATTACTTTGGCTTTTTCCTTGATTCTTAGGAAAAGAGGATAACGGGATGAGAATTCTGGTTAGAACAATTTATGCTGTCAGCACCATTTTTCCATACTGTTAATAAATTGGGGCAGCTAAAACTTCTCATATATTACAAAGAATTGTGATTGAACCATGAGATTAATTTCACATAAAGGTACCAGGACTCTGTGTTCTCAAAATGGTTTTAAGCTTTGCTTTTGAGGAAATTTCTGTGATCTGTTTCCTGAACATGTGACAGCTCGGTTATAGTGAAAACTCTGATTGTGATCTTGTAAGTAGTACAGATTCTAAATGCAGAGCACTCGATAAGCAAGCTAACAGTATTATGAATAATAGAAGCCTTGTGTCTCAGGAGTGCTTACAAAGTTGTCAGTATGTTATACTATATTATTTTTATTTTATTTTTATGTTTTCTCTGTCTTGCATTGTGCTCAGTGATAGATCACAGGACTGACAAATGCTGCCTGGCTCTTGTGTATTTAATTCTATGCCCTTGTGAGCATTCTGCTTGTCAGTGCCCACCAGCTGTAAGCTTTCAACAATGGTCTGCATCAACTTCAGTGGTTGTTCAAGGATTTTATTGAATTTGCCTGGCTTCTTTCTATCTAAATCTTGGCTCTTATCACTGAACACAAGTATTAGGAAATGAATACATTGTGAGAGATGAGTAGATGCTCAGATGTGCCTCAGTGTCACAATATGACGATTATGGTCTGCAGAGGACAGTGGGCCAACAGCAATGCAGTTTATCATTAGATATTTTTATTTTCCATGTTGTGTCTTGTTGTGTCTTTCGGCTTTTCCCAGTTAGAACTCCAGTCCGCTAATGATTGGCAGTAGATTTTTACGTGCTGGCTTGCTGGGCCTAACGCACAACCTTCAACGAAGGAACGCCCATTCACGCATGTCACCACACAGAAGACGCTCTAACTGAGAATCGAACGGGCAATGTCTAACTGTGAGGCGACAATGCTACCACAGCACCATTTTATTTTCCATATAAAGTTCAAATAATTGCTCAGGTATTAAACTCACTATTGCAAAATGATCCTCCAATGCCATCTGTGACAGTATAGGGGCATAATCTCTTAATTATATAGCATTCCTTACATATAGTTAGCACTGTAACAGTAGTCAGTGTTTACTTTTTAATGACAGTGTTCTTGTGGGTTGATGATACTAATCAATACAGTCAGGAGTAGGAATTGATCCTAGAAGTGATTATTCATTTCCTTGACTATATGCAAGTACTTAATAAGTGTAATAGCATTTAATTTGTGTTTTTTCCAGCTGGGCAATCCAGTTAATTAAATTGATCAGATGAATAATAATGTTTGCACCTTAACAGCCAATAGCTGCAATTTAAGTTGGTCTGAAGCTTTATTTATTAGTTTGGATTTAATATTGGTATTCTTTCTGCTTTTTTAAATCAACACATTTCAATTTAGTATTAAGTCTTTAAAATCTGTACTTTGATATTCTTATTTCTGTAAGATAGTGTTTAGTCTTTTCTTTTATGAGCATTGGTACTTCTTTAGCTGGTATACTTTAAGCCACCTACAACTATTAGATGCTCTTCAGCTGCACTCAACATTTAAAATACTTGTAAGATTCAACCAGTTGGTGCCTTTTTTCTCTCTGGGTATATTACACTTTTGTTGCTGAGTTTCTATACTGCTTCTAGGGATTTGTTAGATAGATTTTGTTTAGATGATTTTCTGAATTGAGTCTTATTTAAATAATATACTCTTTTAAAGTTTGTACCACTGATAATAGCATTATGGTCCTAGAAAACCTTAATAATGAGGTATATAAAAAATCTGTTTTCCTAGTAAAATTGCATTAGGTTAATAAAGCAAGTCTAATCATAAATAACACTGAGAACCAAATGGACGTTGATTTTACTATCCTGCTGTCACTCTTTAATAAAAAAATCTTCAAATTTTGCATCTGGAGAGCACCCCATAAGTGTCCAACTTCATAATCCATTTTATTTATTTGACAAAGACAGCAACATTAGTAGCAGATTAGGACCTTCAAGTAATGTATAATTAGTTTCACAAGGCTGTCAGTAGGATGCAAGCAATTTCAAAGTTAACAAACAGCTTTATATTAGCCAAGAGTCTCCTACTGATAGCTCTTTTAAGAACAGGAGAAAAAGGTGTTGGGACAAGGATATTCCTGGTTTGCAGCAGGATATGATATATGTCAAAATTATTGCTGCTGAGTTGAACAATCACCAAGTTAAACCTTACTCTAAGAATACCTCCCTCTCCTTGGAGGTTTTGATTATTGGGGATTGCACACTATGATATTTATGGGACCTGCTTCCCAGGATTAACAGGTGGCGTTTGAGGCTTATCAAGTTGCTTATCAAGTGATGCAAGTAAGATAAATGGAAACAGAAATATCTACAATGGCATCATTTATTTATTTATTTCTAGTTGGTCACACAAGACCCCTTTTCAGTAGAGGCCCAGGAACAAAAGCTCAAAAACATTTTAAGTGAGAGAAAACAAGCAAAGATAATATAACAGACCCTCTGTGAGTACAAACACTATTTGAAGTATAATGATTACAGATTCGACATCTAGGTGTGTGAGACAAGTAATTATAAAAGAAAGAAAAGTCAAAAAGGGAGATTGCAGCAAAGGAGGAAGTAGGTAGGGTAAACCAGTTGTAGAATTGTAAATGGGAGCCTGATTGATATAGAGAGACTCCCTTCAATGTTATGCTTAGTGAAATCATAGAAATTATAGAATTTGTAAAAGGCCCAGACTCTCATATTATTCCATCCCTAATGCTGTCATACTGGTATTTAAATCAAGTTTAATAGTGAGGTTGAATATATGGATTTTTATTTTAACTTTAAACATATGCACCTGCGGGCAGCTATTTTGTTTAAAATGTTTTTTCACCAAGGATAGATATCATTTAGGTCATGCATGCAATACATTTGTAACTTCAATAATTGCAAAGTGGAAGAAGACTTTTTTAGATGAACAAGTTAAGATGTTGGCACTTAATACTTGTCATTGTTATCTAGGTCTGAATGTCTCAGGTTATATTGATAATTAATGCAAGGTGTGTTTCTAAGAAAATTATTGGACTTCAGTGCGTGGTAACTCTTGAGAAAGCTGACATATTTACCAAAAGGGTATATACCCATTTTAAATCAAATCTTACATCTAATACAAAAAGTGTTTCCTATTTTAATCTAGACCATATAGATACTAACTCATTTAACCAACTCTGGCTCTGTCTAATAAATAACAACTCTAGATCTAATTCTTATAAATTTTCTTCCAAGCTCATATATAAAAATACATTCATTTTTTTTTAAATTGCTGGACAACAATTGATTCTCTCACAAATAAAGAAGTAATCAAATTAATAAAATTTTATATTAAATATATACCTTTCAAAAATGATTTAACACACAATTTATGATTTTAAACAATGCTTACTAGTCTCCTTCTAAATTAACTATCATTTTCCAACTTCATCTCCGTTATGCAAATCTTGTGGTTTTGACAATACAGATCTGATTCATATTTTTTGGAGCTCTAAATATGCAGCTTGTCTATAGAACTTGCTAAATAATAAACTAACTGAGATGGGTTTCCATGACAAAACTATTACAAGAAATGTTGCTCTTCTTAGTATTTATTAGCATAAAGATGCATATATTTTAATAATACTTTTTATACTAATCAAACTATATATCACTCAAAAAAATGGGTGGATTGGTGTCTACTTCACATTGTCGTAAGCTGTCAATATTGAGTCTGATATTGTCGGCACAACAATATCGAAAGTGAAGAGCATTGTGCAAGTAAACAGAAATCTTTGTAAGGGGAGATTTCCATTTACCTCAATGTAGTATGGTCTCAGAGTTGGTATATTTAAGTAGGGGGGTATGGGGGGGGGTGCAGGGGGGCTTGCCCCCCTGCCTATGCCATTTATTTTTTTTAATTTGTTTTTTTTTACGTTATTCGATGTTTTACTTAATCGGTTAATAAAGTTTGACCTTTATTGATTTGATTAAGTAAACTTTAGATAACGTGATATAGATGTGTGGATTATACTAATTTATCTTGGATCTCTTTCAAATACATTGCCAATAAATATGTCAAGATCAAGAAAATTATTCTTTACAACAAAAAAATACATTATTCTTTCAGAATATTTGGAAACAATTCTTGATGTCATTTTATAAGTGACTATTAACTTGAATTAATGTGTAAATATCATCTCATATATGCTGATTCATTTACTACTTCTACTCTTTCCTTTTTTACACATTATTCAACATATATTTTTACTTTCTCTCACCACAAATTTTCCTTAACAAATACTTATATCAAACTAATCTATTATTAGATCAATTCACTTTTTCCATTTACCCAATAAGGAATGTGATAATGTGTCTGTTACCTAACAGGTCTCATGTTTATATAGATGCACATAGTTTTACTATGTTTGTATTTTGACAGTTACCGTTATAATTTGTTTTCTATATAATCTCATATTATTGTATTCTTCATAGCACAATTTTGTTGTTGTTTTATCTAAATGATGTTTAATTAATGTAATCATTTCAAATAAAAGAAATTTAGGAGAAGGCTGACATAATAATTACTACCGAAACAGTAGTATGGATCATATCATACCCTCTCTTATTGCAGGTATATCAAGAATACCATAATTATAGGAAGACCAAAATCAGAGAAGAAAATTCATTTATATTACTGAAAAATCCAGTCCAGTGAATTGCTAACTGATGATACCTCAGATACAGTCTATTTCTCTATTTTGTAGGTCTGGTATTTATAATGTCTTGGGTTTCTAAAAGTACCCTAGCATTTTCCAAGATGGGCTATTCAACTATATGAATTAAGTTCCAAAAAAGTTGGATTAAGTATTGTCTAAACAAAGTGCTTAACTACTGTTTGTTACATTAAACATGTGAAAGTTTGTAAAACATGTTTAAAAATATTGTAGTTCTGTCAAAGGAAAATGCATGACAAATTAACTAAGTTGTATTAAAACTGAAATAAATTCAGAATGTAAATAATTGTTTTAAATATAAAAGTAAAAGGGATTGAATTTGCTTACCTTTTCACTGAATTACAATATGGAAAATAAATGTATAAATGGTATATAACTGCATTTACTATTGTGAATGTATTACAGTTTAAGAAGAAAATAATCCTTCTTAAGAAATAGGTGCACTGTACTAATATTAATGTCTCTTTAAAATGCTGAGGTAGGTCAAAGTTATTTCCTTACTTTCAACCATGGCTTGAAAAATCCTACCCTCCCACCTTTGACATGATACTTTGGAAAGAAAAAGACTTTCTCCAAGTTCTTAATCAAAGCATAATCCATAGTGAATCCTTTTTGGGACTCGCATAAGCAAAGATAGCTTGTTAATTAAGAGCATTACTGCCAATAACTTATATGATTTACCTGTTGTTGCATATACTATTGCAGAGCTCAACTTTTTATCAATTGCCAGTAGGGGCACTGAGAATTCCTTCTGATCTTCAAAGCTATGTAGTCAGCACACAGTTTTTCTTTTCAGTTAGAGCATTTATTGACTAGTAAATTAAATGCCTGTGTTTTCTGAACATTATCTGCACGATAACATGTTTATTTAAAATCTTTGTGAAAGTACTGTAATATTTGAATATTAATTTGTCAAAGGCCTTCTTTAACTTACTAATTCAAGTGACTAATGGTTTATTTATTATTTAAGGGATTATGCATTTTTGGTGAACTTTCAATTATGTGATATCTACCATTTGAAGGATAAATAGGATAAATGCTTGGAACAATGTGTTACCATTTACATATTTAAAGGCCAGCTTATTTATAGGCCAAGAGTAAGATCTGTTCTTGTTTTGTTAGTTTTAATTACTTAGTTACAGTGAAAACATAAGTCTGGGAAGAATGTTTTGAAGCTGGAGAGTTGCAATTTATCTTCCATTCTGGAAAATTCTCTTTGAGTGTGTCTGTAAAATAAATGTGTTCAAGTTTCATATTAAATCAAACAATGCAGAGATACAGCAACATTTATTCCATGATGTGATACAGTGTCATACTTTAAGATAAATATTGCTTCCATAATGCTCTGATCATTTACCATGTCCCCTCTCCTTGGAAAATGTGTTTTTTTTTAATCAAAACTTTAAAGTCAGTGAAGATGCCTCTGAATTTTTCATGGACATGAAAACCTCCTGGACTATCTATATTGCATCTTGTCACTTCACTAATATGTTCTTGAATTATATCTTTAATCATTCACTTTGTTCAATGTATTATCTGATCTGTTCATGATTACAAAAGATCTCAATCAATATTACGCTGAAATGACAGCTATAATAATCTTACAAAATTAGCTTCTCAGCACTTACTTTCATCTCCATAGTTCTGCTATACTTGGAAACTTTATATTTGGTTCATCATTTATACAGATGCATCTAATCTTTTTTAACTGGATTTTTAAATGAAATGATTTCTCATGAATTCAAAGCCTTCTCATTTAAGAAACTGGCCCGTATAATAATATCTTCTTTAGGTTAACATCCATCTATAAAACTGGCAAGATCAATGTTCTGACATTATAAAACTTCTTTTTAAAACTTGTAATTTTTATTTTACACAGTAAGTATAATCAGGTTTCTCCAAAGTAACTGCATTATTAATTCCATGTAATCTGTTAGAAAACAGGATCCTCACTTTTTCTGTTTTACTAGCATTAAACATTGATTTCCTTGGGAAGTTTTACCTTATGTTTAGGAGTCTATTTATTATAACTAGAGATGTTTCTTCCAAATCATTGTCATCCATAGTTCTTAATGAATCATGGATGAATCTTAACAGAATTAGGGACAAATTCAGAAATAATCCGGAACATTATCGGTCACTTTTAAAATATTAGTACTATTAACATGAGACATTGTCAGAATAAGAGAATGGTAACTAATATACATTTTCTGAAGTAAAAGAAGTATATAACTCTAATTATTGTCTTTATTTATTAAGTGTAATGTACTACCTTTTTCCAAAAGTCATGCATTTTAGAAGTGATTAAGAGGGACAGAGCTAAAATCTGAGTCAAATCCCTGAAAATCAGGGATAGTTGAGAGATATGTTGACATCTATTGTATTCTTATTCCTCATGGCACATATATATTTACCTTCTGGAAGGGATCATGTTACGTCAGATGGATGAACACTTGATCACTATCAACTTTAAGAAACATGCTAATGGCTATTTTGTTTTTGTCTAACATATGTTTAATATGTTTCCCTCTAATTACTCCAAGGGTGGTGTCTAAGAAATTATCATTCTTTTCAGTGACCTTATATGTAAATTTGAAACTCCAATAATTAACATTTAAAATTTTTGCAAACTTAAAAACCGTGTAGGTTATCACTCATGCATGAAATAGTAAGTCATCAGTGAACCTCATGTACTTAACTCCCTTAGTGTAAATAAAACAATTCCATGCTTTTAACGCCTTTTAAAAATTGCCATGAAAATACTGACAGAAGAGATGTCTAACATTGTTCACATTACCTTACCTTTCACCTGTAGAAACTATTTTACCTCAAATACAGAAAATATTTTATTGCTGAACAGAATTGCAACAGAGCTGAAGCACAAGAAGCAACAATAATTCATCAGTACTTTAATAAAAAAAATGTGCTGCATGGAAGGGTATAAATCTTTTACGTCCATGCTTAGTCAGTAAAAATTATCCTCTCAAGTGATTAATCTAAAATTTTTAACATTATTGTGTGTATTTCTTATGAATTAATTTATTTTAGTAGCAGATACCATACCTCTCAACCTCTTTGAGCAAGAAATCTGGACAAAGCCATAAATAAAAGTGGGACAACTACTACCTAATTTCATCCCTTTTCAGTGAGGATTTGGTGGGTCAGACTAGGGTTGAATTTATGGCTTCCCATCCATTTGTCCATGTTGTACATAAAGATGGTCTGGGAGCTACTTTCTTTACATCTAAGGAAAGCCTGTTCCATAAAAAAGAGGTTCTTTGAGATAGCTATCTCACCAGCAGGCCTTACTTATGCTGTGGTAGAAGTTTAGTATCTCTAATTTGGCATTTAGGGTGCTGTTTGTTTTGCAGATGTGTAGGAGATCAAATGGGGCAATATACTTTATCATGGATCTAATGAGGGGGGAATAGATATGAACGGTAACTTCCCTTGCCCTAGATGATATACCACTGCTACTCAGTCTGTCTGGATAAAATGATTTTCTGACAGTGCATATATGGTGATTGAAGGATAGTTCATTGTCAATGAAAGTGTCCAGGCTCCTAATAACTGTGTCATTTTTCAAAGAGGTACCATCAATGTCATAGGTATATGGGTGCTCATGTTTGGCAAAGGACACAGAACTACATCTGTTGGTATTTAGCTGAAAGCTATGGTCCACACAGCACTGCTTGTACTTCTTAGGCCGTCCTGGAGATTCTGTAGGACAGCTAAAGAGCTATGACCACTCTGAGTTTGCAGCCATTCACAAACTTTGTTAGCCACATGATCTTGACATTGGCCTTGACATCAGCGAATTAAATACCAAAGGGAATGACTCAAGGACCTACCCCAAAGGATAACACTAGTAATGACCATTTTCAATGAGAACATGCCCCTATATAAATAGATTATGATTGGTCAGTAAGCCAGTTTGCTATCCAGTGTGCAATAAAGGAGTTTACATTTCATTTGATTATCTTATCAATAATTTCAGAATTCAGGATGGCATCAAAGCCAGTAGGCATGTTGGTGGAAACAATGTGAACTGATTTGCCTGTGTCTAATGCATTAGTGACTGGTTCAAAGAAATCCACCAAGTTTGGTTTGGGTCAGGGGATTCTGGAATGCTGATGTCTCATGATGATTTACTCCATTGGTTTCCAGATAAGGCTGGTGAGACCCATAGGTCTATAGTTTCATTGGTCAGTGATGGGTCCTCCTTTATGGAGTGTGATGATGTTCTCCATTCCTCTGCCACACATCTAGTGGAGACGCTGAGACTGAATAAGTTATTTAGCAAGTCTATAAGGCTGTGTATGGTGCTGACAAGAGAACAGACTAGCACATTTTCTGATCCCATGGAGCTAGCATTTTTGACATTGAAGAGAGTCCTGAGAGCTTGATAAGAAGTGATCAAAGGTGGTGGGGCATGACTGTATGAGGGAGGGGGAGGTTGGGGGAAAACAACTGTGTAAAGTTTAAGCTCAATTTATCTGCTAATATGTTGGCTGTATCTTCTTCTTCATGGATTTGTGCTTGTTATATATTATTTCAATGTACTGTTTGGTATTCCTTCTAAGATTCCTGACATAGTTGAAAAAGGCTTTGTGGTTGTCTTTAACACAGGTGACAATTTTCAGTTTATACTTCTGAGTTCTTTTAGAGGTTGGGGAATTAAATTTGTTCTTATAGACAATCGTTTTTTTACTCTTATTGTATAGTTTGTTTATATTAGGGTTTCACCTTATGGGTTTATTCCCGAACATAGGTTCATAGGCATTATATTTATGTTTGCGGTGGACTGATATCTCAATGCATGGTTCTAAGTGAGCATAGAAACTGTTCACAAATATAACGGTATGTGAGATGGGTTCATCTAGGGAGTTGGGGTGCTTTAATTCTTCAGATCATAATTTGTAGCTGTGATACATTTTCCTTAAAATAGTCTGTGAAGACAGTTGAGTTGGATAACAAATCAGGTTTTACCCTCATAGTGCATATTATTGAACAAAGGGCAACTGCAGGTATAAATTACAGGGGTGCTACATTGGTGAGGGCTAGATCCAATATTTTTGATCATCTAATTGGGGTATGAACCACTTGGTCTAAGGAGCAAAGAGTTATGAAATATAGAAAGCAATGTGCATACCTGTTTATGGTAGCATAAATTTCCCAGTTAGCTGAGAGATAGTTGAAGTCTCCCAGGAGAACAGTGTTATGTTCAGTAACAAGGGGCTTCAGCTTGTATAGATATGCCTTATGGGTTGCAGGTGACATGGAGGAGGTACATTGGTTGGCTATGATGTGGTGTGGAGGTTTATTGACACAAGGTATGGAGGAGCATGATGGCATTGTCTTGCCTCATGAGTTTAGATGTGATCGGGCTTCTTAGGAGTATGGACACTCCTCCTCCTCCAACAATACAGTCATGTTTACAGGTAGGTCTGAAAGAGGGGTGAACATTGAAATCCTACACTGAGGGGCTGCTAACCCTACACTGAAACGATGTTTCGGTACCTATGCAAGGGTCAGGAAGGGTCAAAAAGGCATGTAAGGAGTGTTACTTCTTTATTTAGGCATCTAGCATTGAGCAGTGCTACCATTATATAGTCTTTATTTTGTTTGACTATACAGATAGTTTGAGGAGACTGTCCTTGCCTAAAAAGGCCATTATGGGGGAAGAAAATGTTTTGGCCAATATACAAAACTCATGAGTAGATAGTTGCAGATCATCACAAGCACAGCAGGTAGGACTGTCAATCATCTCATCCCAAGACCCTGTTAGAATGACACCCATAGCTAAGCCTAGAGTTAAAATGAATTACATTTGTTTTTATTGAGGCATTATTCTTAGTGATGGTAGGATGCTGTCAAGACTAGTTTTATACCAACCTCAGACACATATTCTGATTGTTCCATCATGAGTGGCTTCATATAATCCAAGGAGATGTGCCTAAAGTTATTTATTCCCACATGTTCATTGACAAAGCCAAAGGTGCATCTTGTGTGAAGGGAACCTGATGCCTCAAATGACATGGTGTATCCTGGCAGTTGACAGACAACTTGCTGTCACACTGTCATTCTTCATCCTAGTGAGTAGTGATCTGTGTGTCACACTAATGAGACACCCAGAGGTGTAGCTAGTGTGGGGCAAAGGGGGCAGCCACCCCAGGTGGAAAGGTGTTGGTGGGATGATCAGCAAATGCCAATCAGTGGGTAATTCATTACTGAAATTCACTTCCATATTGACATTTCTGAATGTTGGTATGGAAATGAATTGTGATGCTGCTAAACTGCTATTGCAGTCAGGACTGAAGTGCTTGGTTCAGCTCTCCATGTGTTAGACATTATAGCAATCTGGTTGTTGCAAAAGTAGCAAGCAGTTTGCTACAGCATTTTAAAAGTTGAAGACTGTTTTTGTCCTATTGAGGAGCAAAAGGGACTTTTTTGCAACGTGAAGAGCACCAGATTGGGATTAGGGAAACACTGGGACTTTTTTTAATGCTTCTATTGAGGAGCACAGAAACACAGAAGACCTGGTGCTCCTTGGAAGATGAGGAATTCCAGATCAAGGGAATCAAATTATTTATTTATTTGATTTTTGCTCGACATCTTACAGTTTAGGGGTGACAGATAAAGGAGTGGCACCAGGCACTCGATGAGCCAGCTATTACTCTGGAGTCACCTATGACTCCAACATTAAGATATACTGGCTCGACTTTATTGCCTTAAGAGCATTTAGTTGTCAGTTGAGTAGCATCTGTTTGGATTTCAGCTGATAACTTTGTCGATGTTGAGTGTTTTTAAGTGTGACACTTCTTCTAGGAGGCTTGTGATGTTTGGGCAGGGGTTTCTTAAATACCTCGGTTGTTGTGTCTTTCGGCTTTTCCCGGTTAGGGGTTGCCACAGCGGAACTCTGGTCTGCTAATGATTGGTAGTTGATTTTTACATGCCGAGTTATCAGCCCTGATGCACAACCTTCAACGAAGGTACGCCCATTCACGCATGTCTCCACGCAGAAGAAGCTCTAGCTGAGAATCGAACCGGACAGCATGTTACTGTGAGGCGACAATGTAAGAAGGCTTATTTACTGGTTTGGAACAAGCTGGGCATGGTTATGTGACATGAATATCAGTACTGACAACTTGCTGAGTACTATCAATAAATTTAGAAGAGAGGCTGGACTCCAAAGTTACTCATAGTAAATGCTGGCACTTCTCACATACTGATTCATCTGTTGGAAGAAGCAAATGGATATCAGTAAGCATGAGGTAATTGTTAAGTTACCTTAGGGAGCATAATGCTATCAGACTGGATACAGATGATGTGGAAAACTGTGACCCTGTGGTTTGCAGTGTCTGGTATATACAGAGTACAATAATGAAGTATATTTTAGGGAAGGGAAGTTTATATTAAAAAAGCATGAAAAGTGGAGCAGAGAGCCAATAGCACCAAAAAAGGTTGCAATCACAGTGAATCAGCATCAGCAGCAGGTAAAAATTACAGTATAGTAGTAGCATCACCACAATCTGGGAGTGAAAGTATGATGGCTAGCATTCAGGCTTGGCTGCCACAACAGCAAAGATTTGCAACTGCTGTTTGTTTATCAGCAGCAATTGCTGAATGCAAAAGCCAGTAAAAGCAGCAGCAGCGACAACTTGGAAACTAGACGTAGCAGCTATCAGACTGACTCAGATGTCACAGCAGCAGTTAAATAAGAGTGATGGGACAATTTACAGTTTACAGCAATGACTCTAATTAAGCTTGGCTATCCCAACAGCGGGCAAAACAGTGAAATGTTACAGTATACGGCATACCTACTATAGGAGCAGAACTCCATACTAGGTGTATATTGTTATTATATCTTCAGCAGCTGAGCACATAAACAGAAATGGAACAATTTACAGTGTACAGTAATGAATAGAATTTATTTCTGATGGCACAACAGCAGACTAAATAGTGATTTGAAACAAATACAGTATGTGTGTGGAACAGCAGAGATCAGCACTAGATATATAAGCTTACAATGTGCGAGTGTATTCCGAAGCTGTGCACGTGTCCACTACTGTGCTCATCTAATTGTAACAATGAGCAACTACACTCAACTTAATGTTTGAATATGTTCTCATTGTCAACATACATACTTGGAATATATTTGTATTCACTGAATAAATGCCATAAATGACAACACCTCTTATGTAGCCTTTTTACAGAAATGGAATGTGTGAATACTTGGACTTTTAAAAAATTATCAACAGTGCACATCCATACTGTGATCTACAAAGGCCTTCCAAGTTGCAGTACATTCAGCTTTTGAGATCGAGTCTAAGTAGTTGTCCTCAGGGGTGCTCATATAGTCACTGCCTAGTTAGGCAGAGTGACAACATCTATGAACACACCAAGTTTAAACAAACAGACAAGAGCACACAGGCCAGTTAAAATCACACTTCTTCTATAGCCAATATTACATTTCACCCAGAACTATAAAAGCACCCCTTCTCTCACCAGGAGATTATTTGGTAAACCAATTCTAAATCAAGATCAGTGTGACACTTTAGCTTCTCCTTGAAGGCTTCCTGACAAAGCACTAGGCAATAAACTCTTCAATCAGAGCCAGCAGGTTTGTGTGTATTTGAGTTACAGAGTCAATACAGCCTGTACTGCATACTTTCACACAAAATCATGGTAACAGAGCTCATATTACAAAGTTTCAATCCAGAATACCAGCTCACTTGTTAAGACAGAGGTAAAACAAGTCCAGAATGATAAATATATAAACAAAAATGTTAAATGAATAGCCATAAAAGTGATTGATGGCCTAAGATGCACAAAAAGATAGAACTTCATCAAGTAAACACCACTTAAGAAATACATGATCTTTGAGTAAATAATAATAAACAATAATCATACCTCTCAGCTGCACATTTTTTCTTAGAATGTCCAGATTTTTGCCAAATAATTTTGGTCTGTTTCTCATAAAATTGCATTTTTCTGGCAAATCATTGGTAAATCATTGAGGGCTGAAGTTAGAAAATAATGACAGACACTTGAGCTTTAGACTTCATACCTTTAAGAAAATTTATGCTAATGCAAAAACCTGTTATGGTATCAACTTTCCAATTTGTAAGAGCAATATATAAAAATTGTCCCTATTTTTCAGCCTTTGTCCCCAGTTATTTATGGTTTTGTCCACACTTCTTGCTTTAAGAGGTTGAGAGGTATAACAATTATTATTATTATTATTATTATTATTATTATTATTATTATTATAATTTAGAGATAATAGGATGAAAAAGATGAATTTAGATTCCACAGAGTAGACTCTATAGAAGAAGTTGGTCTTGTCTTTGAATAAAACCATTTCAGAAGAGCAGCATGTCTGTGACATTTACAGACTGAACAATATTCAGACCATCTCTTATGACTAATATTTCTATGAGAATTTATTTATGAAAGTTTGAGCCCAGCTCTGTGGTATAGAGGTATGAAGCCTTACGACTCGGACAACCTGATCCTGAATAGAGGTTCAGGCAATGGAAGGGTCAGGCAGGGAGGATGAGAGTGAGTAGCCAGTACTGGCTTACCCATTTTGAGGGGAGTGAAATATAATTTCAGATGGGATATCACCAAACAGCAAGCAGTGGCTTGCACAGCACCAGTAACAGCATGGACTAGGAGGTGGGGGTGGGTATCCAAGCCTGAGATGCTAACTCTCATTAAGTTGTGGGTAGAAACATGAAAACTGTTGGGGAGAGCACTGAAGACTTTTCAGTGATGTGGGAGCACATGTCAACGACCAAGGATAAAGTTAGTGGCTTACTAGAAATGCCTAGTCATCCACATTAATGAGTTCTTTGAAGGTCCATGGGTGGATCAGGGGACTGGCATCAGCAAGGGAAGGGCAAGCCATCTAGTGGACCTTATGTATGCAGGGGATGTCTGATGGTGATATAAGATTTCTCCCATGGATCTGCAGACTGGTGGTTGGGGCAACCCATGGCTGGGAACTAGGGAACTATTCAGCTGGCAGGAGGCTGCAGGGAAGGCTGATGATTTGCAGGCAGCTGGAGAAAGGTTGCCTTTTTGCCTGTCTGGATGACTGTTCCCCACAGATGACTATCACCTGAGTCAGTGACCATACTGTTGCTGATAATGAATTAATAAGAGTAACTTCTGGGAAGAAGTCTGACAGTTAGCAATTGGGGATGCCAAAAAGCATATAGGAAAATATTTAATGACATTTGATTTATTGCTTGGTTTATCTGATGTTTAAAAAAATGTAAATATCTTGTTACAAAATTTCTGCTTATGAATTCAAAGATAATATTATTTTATAAAACACAGTTATATCTGAAATATTCTCAGAATATTTTGCTTGTGAAACTGTATGATATCTAAAACAGTCATATCAGAATGTTTAATTATAGATATTCAAGTGTTCTTAATGTTAGTGATTCTTATGTCTGATACATTTGCTGTTTTGTGAGCCATTTCTATACTAGAAAATTAGCTATATTCCTGGTATACTGTTAACATAAAATAATTGAAATAAAACAGTGTATTTTTTATTTGTTTATTTATTTTGCATTTTGAAATCCAGTCACAAATGTTGTAAAATATAGGTATTGGCCTACTTACCACTGAAAAACCACATTAAATCTAATTAGTATGTGGGCAGAGGATATTGTAAAGGGCTGATACAACACAGTGATTTTGTACGGATGTTTCCTTACTGGGGGGTGGGGGTAGGATGTGGATGTCAAAGGTGATTAGCTTATGGTCAGACCGAACCAACGAGGGGGTGACCATTGGTGTGGAGCATCGATTTCCCATGTTGGTAATGACCAGGTCCAGGACATTGGAGCCCCTGGTGGGACTATGGATTAGTTGATCCAGGGAGTTGGAATTTATGAATTCCAAGAACCGTTGGGCAAAGGTGTCGGTACATGAGTAGTTTTTCCAGTTAATGGCAGGGTAGTTGAAATCACCCAGTATTAGGGTGTTTGGTTGTATCTTAATATTTTCCAGTATGTTTAGAAAGGTGTAGTGAGAATATTTTTCATACAGACTGCTGAGAAGTGATTTATGCCTGGCATACAAGGCTTCCTTGGCTCTCACTCTGATGGAACTTTTGCATATCTGCAAAATGAATAGCATTAGAACTACTAGGTCTAAGGATTTAAACTTTGCCTATGACTTAAATGTGGCATGTTGAATGGACAGGCAGGTATCTCAGAGAATCCTCATTCTGCAGAATAGGCTTCCCATCCATATGAAACAGTGCCTTTCAAAAACCTATTCAAGTACAACCTGGACCAGTGGATGGGAAATCGGAAATTCACCCCTGGTCTAACACCTTCGTCTCTGATGGACAGAGGCAGACATAAAATCATGGCCAATTTCATGCTACTCAAGTCAGAAGTGACAAACTTCATGACACCCATGCAGACAAGAACTGAAAGTTTGACTGCCAAATCCTACACTAAAGCACTGAATGAGCACATCCACTCATGCATGAATCGTGCCATTCCAAATAGAACAAAGATGCTCTCCTTCAAAAAAAAGAAGCCAATCTGGTAGTCCCTTGCCATAAACAAACTATACAACAGAAGTAAGAAACTGTTGCAGAAAAGAGGAAAATCCCAGGATGCAAAATACTTCCTTACCAGCTTCAGTAAGAAGCTGAGATCCCTCATAAAATCCTCCAAAGCTAGTTACAAAAATAAAATTGCCAAAGATTCCAAGGAAAACCACAAGGCATTCTATAGTTATGTCAAGAATCTAAATGGCAATGCTCAGATCTGTTCTGAGCTACAACAGAATGGCATTAAATATACTGATCCCAAGGATATTGCCAATATCCTGGCAGATCGATTTAGTGCCAGCTTCACCCCCTCTCATCCCCTAAAGGGTCCAGCTCGATACCAAAAGATTGCCAAATTCCGGTAATCACGGCCACACAGGTAAAAAAATGCACTCTCCAAAGCTAAGAATACAGCATCCATGGGACTAGATGGCATCCCGGGCTTTGTACGACATGAACTACAAAATAAACTAGCACCTCACATAAGGGTCATGTTTAATCATAGCCTCACCTCGAGCTTCATGCCCAATGAGTGGTGCACAGCTACAGTTATCCCACTCCACAAGGGGGGATCCACCTTGGATCCCGGGAACTATCGTCCCATCAGTCTGACAAGCCTAATCTGCAAGGCCATGGAAAGCATTATCATGGAACTTATAAACAAAAACATTGGCGACCTTCAAACACTGGACCCCACCCAGTTTGGTTTTGTAAAGGAACGATCTTGTCTCCTCAGACTGATTGACTTCTTCGAATCGGTATCCAGAGATGTGAACGAGGGCAAGGCAGTCCACACAGCCTATCTGGACCTTGCCAAGGCCTTCGACACCATCCTCCACTCTGGAATCATAGATAAACGTACTAAACTGGGCATTAATCCCTATGTCACTTGATGGGTTGCCAACTGGCTTACTGACAGAACCCACACTGTAAAAGTAGCTGACTCATAATCCAGCTCCAGACAAGCAATAAGCGGAGTACCTCAGGGTTCAGTCCTGGAAC
Organism: Protopterus annectens; assembly: GCF_019279795.1. Classification (NCBI taxonomy): domain Eukaryota; kingdom Metazoa; phylum Chordata; order Ceratodontiformes; family Protopteridae; genus Protopterus; species Protopterus annectens. The sequence goes on from NC_056730.1 coordinate 432,451,109, forward strand.
CGCTCATGTTTGGCATCTACTTCTCTGAAGTACAGGCCAACACTAAGGGACTCTGGCTAACAAAGTTCGCAGATGACTGCAAACTGGGAGCCATTATTGAATCCCCAAATTATGTGGATATTCTACAAAAGGGCCTTACAGAAACAGATGCTTGGTGCCAGAGTCATGGGCTCAAGCTCAATGCCAAGAAATGCATAGCTATCCTGGTAAAAACCATGTACCCATGAATTACCACATAAGTGGCAGTACACTAAACACCGAAAGTGTGATAAGGGGCTTAGGGACACAAGTGGACAGTGGTCTCACCTTCGATAACCACATCGCCACAATAGTCAGGAAATCCTTCTATGTGGCACATCTCATCATTAAGGGCTTTTCATCCAGAAAAAAGGAGGTCATTGTCCCACTATACTCATCCCTCATTAGACCCATTATAGAGTACAATGCCCTGTTTGGTAGACCCATTATAGAGTACAATGCCCCGTTTGGTATGTACCTCACAAGACATCTGCAATAATTGTAAAGGCCACAGAAATACCTCACTAAAAGCATCACAAGCCTAAAGCAGATGCCCTATGCCGACCATCTAAAAAAACTCCAGCTATACTCTGTTGCATATCACCTGCTCAGAGGCAATCTCTGCTTAACATACAAGGCCATGTCAAACCCAGAGCTGTTGGACATGCTACACTTAGAGAAATCCCAATCCCTTAGAGCCACATGCTCCAGGGATCTAAACCTGGTCATCACAGTGAACAAAACATGCTGGAGGGATGGGTTCCTGACCCAGGGACTCCCCATACTCTGAAATAGACTGCCCATACATGTCAAGCTGAGCACCTCTTTGGCCCTCTTCAAAAAGAACCTTGACGATTGGATGGGAGATAGGAAATTCACCCCAGGGATCACATCAATCACCCTGTTAGACAGGGGACCAGGGAAGTAATAGCCAGGGAATTGTTATGGCTAGGCTTGTATAGGCACTATGGCCAATAGCCTAGTACCAACCTATGAACCTATGAACCAACTTCACCCCCCCCTCTCGTAAAGGGCCCATCTGAATACAAAAAGATTGCCAAATTCCAGTAATCACAGCCACACAGGTAAAAGCCGTACTCTCCAAAGCTAAGAATACAACATCCATGGGACCAGACGACATCATACCTCTCAACCTGGAAACATCAAAAATCTGGACAAGGGCCATGAGAAAATAGGTACAAATCTGTACGCTGATTAACATAGAATTTGCATACATAATTGCGTAACCCCACCCACTCCAATGGAATTGTGGGATACCAACTTTAGAACACAAAATGAAGAACAGAGAACCAAAATATGGCACCAGAGTTCCCCTGCAGCCACTACAATGTCCCATTACCTGGTTATTTTGCCCCATTCACCATAAACACTAATGTGTGCTTACTGCTTTACTTCTACAATGATTATGTGGATTTTATTTTTACATTTTGCAGCACATCAATGCACAAACACTAACAGACATCTGATAAACAAAGCAATACTGTCTCACAACGAAAATAGACTTGGCATTAAAATTTCTCTGCCCTTGAAACTCACATTCATTGAAACAACATTGAAACCTGCATCACATTCAAAGAAAATGCATCTGGCCAGTGGTGGATAAAGACTACCTTTGGGCTGTTTTCAAATCATTGGCCCCTTGCACACAAAACAAGAAACATACATGTGTTCTTTTCTTTGATACACCTTCCTGACTTTATTAAGTTATATTCCTTGTATAATACAGCACACTTGTTAGACAGAGCACATTTTAAATTTGTTTGAATGAACATTTTTCCAGTAGGCTGTACTGTAGGCAATGAAAGAAAATGCATGAACCAATAATTACAAAGCTGCCCAATTCAGAACATTTCCATCATAAAAGTCTACTTCCACACCCAAACTATAAACAGAATGACAGTAGTTTAAGTAATAGGCATCTTACACAGCTTCTCACACTTATTTTCAATTTCAGTTTTTTTTTTTTGGGGGGGGGGCAGAAGGTCAAAATCCAGGGACACATTTTCAACATTGCGTGTATAATTTTGGAAAGTTGCTAGAATAAAATGTTGAGTTTCCACCATGCATGTAACTGGCAAGTCTTGAACCCTATACACTACAGTCAGTGCAACATACCAGTATGCTAAATCAGCAGTTAAAAAAAAGACAGGAAGACTGAAACTTAATGAATCATTTCTGAAACCCATTTAATTCTTAATACTATGCTTGATCATACCAGTATACCACATACACACCTTACTGATCCAACACAGTACTATGCTACTTGATCCAGCTTACAAAGTATGACTTCTTACTAAAACAACAGAGCTAGAAACTTTAGACTACTTAGAAATACCTTAAGAACCTTCTCTATATTGTTCTTATAGAATACTTGAGATAACCTCTATCTGTGCTCTAAGGTAATGCCTGATCTGATTCTGAAAATGCACTACTGGGAGAACTAACAGCCCAATAAAGGTAGCACTAAAAACAAAAGTATTGACTTGGTTACTTTTCAATTGATATTAACACTGATAAGTATCACTGTTGAAGTGACACCAGGCCCCATGTCCAAAAATAGTAGAGTCAGTCTGTGGCTAGATGGATTTATAACACTTTTATAGAAAAGACTTCCCCTAAAGTCAGAATCATTAATTTCCATCAAAAATAATACATGCCTAACAATCACACCTAAACAGAGGTAACAAAAAATGCCATTGTTTTAATTATTGACACAGTAAGTAAGCTTCTCGAAGGACAGCAAGTTATAAACTCTCTTACCCATTTGTTCCTTAAGTTCATAGGTTTAATACTGTACTTAAACACAACAGTCACATTCCTTGACAAACTACTGTGTTTTAGTGCTTAGAATACTACTGCTGAACACACACACACACACACACACACACACACACACACACACACACACACACACACACACACACACACACACACACCCTTTGTTCCTTACCTAATTCCCAGCAGTTCGAAATGGCAGCAAAAGCATTCTCTCTTGGCGGTTCATGGCAGCATAAGCAAGCCAAAGCAAAGTTTATGGCAGCATAAACAAGCCAAAGCAAAGTCCAAATGGCAGCATAAGGAAGCAAGCCAGAAAAAGCATTCTCTCTTGGCAGTTCTTTCCGTCTGAAATAAGCAAAGTCCAAAGCCAGCATTCTTTTCTCGGCAGCAACATTTCTTTTCAAATTCTCACCCTGCTTGCAGCCAGCCGGAAATGATGACGTGAGCTCCTTGAGCTCAATTCCGACTGGCTGGTAGTGCTGACATCATCGCGCATGTGATGACATCAGCTCCGACAGCGCAGAAATTCAAAAAATAAGCAAAGAAATCGGAAATGAAGGGGTGCCACTCGGGAATCATGGCACCTCTTCATTTGGACCCCAAAACTTGGTAAAAACCGAGTAATTCGGGATGGTTGGGAGGTCTGGACGACATCCCAGGCTGTGTACTACATGAACTACAAAATGAACTGGCACCTCACCTAAGTGTAATTTTTAATCATAGCCTCACCTCAGGCTTCGTGCCCACTGAGTGGCGCACAGCTACAGTTATCCCACTTCATAAGGGGGGATCCACCTTGGATCCTGGGAACTACCATCCCATCAGTCTGACAAGCCTGATCTGCAAGGCCATCTAACATATTATCATGGAACTTATAAACAAAGACATTGGCAATCTTCAAACACTGGACCCCACCCAGTTTGGGTTCATGAAGGGCTGATCGTGTCTCCTGAACCTGATTGACTTTGTCAAATCAATCTCCAAAGCTGTGGACAAGGGTAACGCAGTCCACACAGCCTATCTGGATCTCTCCAATGCTTTCAACACCATCCCCCACTCTGGAATCATACATAAACTTACTAAGCTGGGCATAAATCCTTACATTACTCAATGGGTTGCCAACTGGCTTACTGACAGAACCCAGACTGAAAAAGTAGCCGACTCCAAATCCAGCTCCAGACAAGTAACACGTTTTATTAATAAGGTAGTTTCCCTGTGTGGCCGACTTCCTAAAAGGTACTATTATGCATTTCATGGCACTGAGTTTTAAGGCTATAGCACGTCAGTTGTCTGTGTTAGCCCTTCCTGTAAGATGTTAGTATTGCGGAAGGGGGGGGGGATTCTATGATTGCTCCTAGCTTGCAAGTATCTGGAAACCTGGTAAGCCAGAAGCCCTTGACATTAGTTTTGACTTCTGAAAACTAGATGCCAAAGTGGAGCGGACTCAGTACAGAGCCCTGGGGTAAGCCGCTGGTGACTGGCTTCTTTGTGGAGGTGGCCTCTCCAATCCAAATTTTCTGAGTCCTGTTGTGAGCTAGCTGGCTATCCAGTGAGTTATATAGGGGGTTATGCTTAATTCTGTGAATTTGTTTACAAATACCAAGTGGGGTATTGTATCAAATGCTTTACCTCTGTAAAGCAGGCAGCATGCACAGTTTTGCCCTCATCCATTACCTTGTTGACCTTCTCAGAGAAGTCCACCATATGAGAAAACTAAACTAGATCATGTAGATCTAGTGTCTGAAGGCTTCCCTTGTCATTGCTAACCATTTCTATGATAATTCTTTCCATGACTTTGCATATGAGAGGAGTCAGACTAATGTGTCTAATTCCCTGGAACAGTTGATGGTCCACCCTTCTGGAGAGGGATGACTGATGTAGTGTTCCATTCATGTGGCACAAAACCTGTGTGGAGGCTTTGATTGAATAGTGACATGAGTGGTCATTGACAGGTCATATTTCAAGTTGATTTGGAGGAATTCTGGGATATAATCATGGCCCATGGAAGTTGTATTCTTGGCCTTAGAGACTGTGCCTCTATGACCTGTTTTCTACTGATAGTTGGAGAGTTTATGTTAGAAGGTACTGCCTGGGGGAAGCTGGGGATAAGAGGGGGGTAAAGCTGGATCTGAATTTATAAGTCAGAAGATTTGCTATATCTCCTGTTTCTGTGAACATGGCTCAATTTACCAACATTGGTATGCTGGCTTTGATGTATCAGACATAGCTAAAGAAGGCCTTATTGTTGTCCTTCATCTGCAATACTGTCTTTACCTCAAAATTTGCTTTGTTGGGCTTAGTTAGCCCTTTTAGCTGTCTATTCAGTTTGAGAATTTTTTTTCTTGTTTTGGTGTTACACATCTGGATTTAGATATGACTTTTTTCTTTTGTTGTACATCCTATTTAATTTTGGATTCCATCAGATTAGTTTGTTTTTTGAGTTAGTTTCAGATCTGAATTTTAGATATGACTTTTTTTTTGTTTTACATCCTGTTTAATTTTGGATTCCATCAGATTAGTTGTTTTTTTGAGTTAGTTTCAGGCTTATTTCTGGTAGGCACAGCAGTCTCTGTGCAGGCATTGACATGGTTGTACAAAGCGTTTGTGACTAATTCTGTATAGGCTGCCATGTTATCTAGGTTTGGAGTGGCTTGAAATGTTGACAGGTAATTATTTATTAAATGATGATGTGCCTTGGAGTAGTTTCTAACTGTTACAGAGTTTGCTGGAGTCAGAGAACTGATTCTTATTTTGAAGGAGACTGCTTTGTAGTCTAACCTTACCAGAGAAAGAACATGTCACTGGGATGCAGCATTCTCCCGTATTTGTGAGTATCAGGTCCAATATGTTTGTATCTGTAGTAGGCGTATGAACTAAATGGTCCAGATTGTTTATGTTTACAAAGTCTAGGAATCACTGTGCCTGTAAATTTGGGGCCATGTATGATTCCCAATTTATAGAGAGACAATTAAAGTCTCCCATTAGTATAGTATTTGGTTGAATGGTAAGTGTTTCCAATAGGTCTAAGTGTGATCTATGAGTTTCATTGGACATACAGAGTGACTTATTGCTTGCTAGGATATGGTAAAGGACTTTGCGGCAATCTGGATGTGGCACTCCAGTGTGTCCTCCTGTTTTACCAACCTGAAGGTCTGCTTGCTATTGATGTAGATTGAAATATCTCCAACTTTAGTTCCTATCTGTGCAATTGCTGGTCTAAATGTGTGGAAGGCATGGAAGCCTTGTACTGCTGGGGTACTCTCTGCCACTTTAAATGATGTCTCAGTAGCTGCCCAGATATCTGCATTCCAATGTGAGGAGAGCTTAAAGGGGGTGGAACGTTTTGTTTAGCTTCTTGGCATTGAACAGTAACACCTTTAGATTTCCTTGGGTAGATTTTGCTATGTTGGAAGGTTTGTCAATTTGGCATTGCCTAAAAAGGCTCTTTGGGGGAGGACAATCTTTTAGCCAAGCCTAGAGAGAACTGCTTTTGACCATTCTTGGCAAAGCAAGATGGTTTAGTAATGCTGACAAATATTGTATCTCCCTAGAATGACACCAACAACTAAGCCAATTATTAAAGTCAATCATCTTTTGTTTGTAGTGTGGCATCATCCTTGGTGGAAGGAGAATCTTGCTCATTTCTAGGCACATGCCAGCTTCTGACACATAATCTGAGACCTCCATAATGTCTCTCTATATAGTCTAGAGAGGTACATCTCAGGCCATTTTCACCTACATGGACTATAACTGAATCGTACTGGTACCCGTGGTACAATGACGTCAGTGTATGCATAAACTGGAGATCCTAGCCCCTGATATGAAACCGACCATTATTTTCTCCTTGTTCAGCCTGGAGAAGGGGGCAGGGGCATCAGTAAGTAAAACTGAAATAAAAGTGTCTTTTTTTTTCCTTCTTGATGAAAACTTGTTGCTCACAATTTAGGGCTTCCTACACCTCTCCATGTTTTGCACAAAAGACACAGAAGTAACAATTCTTTTTTGCCAAACTTGAATATTGTTTCTCATTCGCTTTATAGTTTCCTTTGAGATTTGTTATCAGTCTGTCTTTTGTAGAACATGCGCCCTTTAAGTCCTGACGTTTCTGATGCAGCCTTCGTCTGTGTGATTGCTAAAGTAATCCTGCAGTGTGACACAAATATTCAGGTATTGTTGACAGGCCCCTTGTACACTACTTCCTGATTAGTTTACCAGTTTTCTGCGGATGACCTCATTAGTTAAAAGGGAGGTTCTCTTCTTTAAAATGTCAGATTTTATAAGCAGTGCGTGCATCTTCATGCTACTGAATGGTGTATTTCTCCAGAAATTAAAACTATAAGGTCCTTCCCACATATAGCTGATATAGGCTTGATTGTTAAGTCAAAATAAACCCTTTAGTACTGGGGTTCAGAATACATTGTTTTAATATTTTTTTATTGGAATCTAGCTGGTAAAAGTTACTACAGCATAAAGTAACTTGCTGACTTTACCCATCCCATCCAAATATGTCCACCACAGCAGATTAATGTTATTTCTGGCATATGGACGTAATTTCAAATAGCCACCTTTCAAAGCATAAGTGATCACAACTTACTGGCTGAATTCTGATTTCTGCATGAGCCTGTGCATAAATGATTTCGGAACAAAAAAATACTTATTCTGCTGATAATGGACAATGAAGTACATCCTTTTTCCTACGTTTGTTTGACCTTAGAGTTGCAATGTGATAGAGAAGGCACTGCAGCTCATACACATCTGCAGCTGTCAATATTTGCACATTTTGAATCAGAGTTCAGAAACTAACTTTCATTATCTTATGTATCATTTTGCAGCTAGCTATAAAAACAACGTTCTATGCCTGTTAGTCTTCATTTGTTCTGCTAAGTCTGTACAGAAGGTATCAAAATCCTTTGGTAATATTTACATTTATGTATTGTTTTGTGTGCTACAGATAAGGAAAATGTGCTCTTGAAGGCCAGATTCAGTATTCCCATACTTTATTGGGTTGCTGCCTATACAGGATGGCATTGTTTGTATAAAGCTGCATAAATACCTATGTGTTTTTGCATACATATAATTGAATAACATTATCTGGCTCTAACAGACATGTGACTTGGCCATTTTCTGCTATGGTGATTGCCACTGTTACCATCCTTTTCATACTCAGCAGTTTTATTTGTAATAGAGATAATTATGGCCTGTGTAACTCTGAACATCATCAAAACGCAAGCATACTTTTATCGTTAAGTAGATATTTCAAAATCTTAAATGTGTATTAAAATGAAGTTAACATTACAAGGCCACTAGTATAAGACACACATACATTATGACTAGTCCTATTAAATACACATAGACACAAACACACACACACACACACACACACACACACACACACACACACACACACACACACACACACACACACACACAATCATACAGACAGAAAAGCATCCATACACACTCGCAAACACAAAAGTGTGCATACACACAAACAAACATGCACAGTCCGGCCAGATTTCCTTTTATCCTTTTAAAATATACTACACAACAACTATATTCAGAATACCAACAAAATAATCTATCATTGCATTTTTGTTGCAAAGTTCAGGAATATCTGTAACAATGTTTACTTGATGATTTACTAAGGACAAAGAAAACATCTGTAACTCAATTGACTGCATTGTGTATATTTTGAATTTCAGTAAACATAACAGTCGAATTTTATTTCAGAATAAGCAATTGTAACCATATATTGCTGCACACGCATCATGTTCTTCAGTTGCATTAAATGTTTTGATATGAATTAGTTTTAGATGAAAGAATCAGATCATCACATTACACATCCTACAGTTCCACAACATTTCCAAAATCTGCTCCTTTTCTTCCTTGCCTTGTGAACATATTGTTGTTCACAATATACAAAGAAAGGCAGAAGTATACTGTCATGTTTTTTACTATCTGCAGTATTTCAAAAGCAATTATAGACATAATAAAATCTGTAAATCAGTAGCTCCTGCAAGAAAATGGAAAGCTGCTCTCTTTGGATTGTTCGTGTTACAAGATGCATTCAGTATGTGAGAACCTCAACACATATTCGGTCCCTTTTAAAAGAGCATTTTGTACATTCTGTGGACAATGACTGACTACAGATTTTTCTGTGTGTTCTGGACACAGTGTAACAAAATCAGTGTGAGAACAGTTATATAGCATTTAATACCTGAAAGGTAGAAAAGTTTACCTTTTCAGTTTTCATTTGAGATGAGTAGATCATGTCTAAAATGGTTTCCAGTACGTTTTTATAAGTATACTGCAAAACAGAAGAAATATTTGTTTTACAGTTTAGGCTGAACTGCCTTTTCTTAAAAAGCTCCCACGTTATACTACCCCTGCCTAATTGACACCCACATTCGGGTCTACTTCTAAATCCTGAAGACCCACAATTCTGAACTCCAGAATACCGAGACCATTATACTGAAGTATCCAAACACCGGAAACTTATAAGCATGAATTGCAAAATACCATATTTCCCTATATTTACTGCTTTACGCTTTAAATACTGGACTATCCCTTTAACACGCTGTATGACGTACCACAAAAGAAAAACAAAAATAGCTAATGTGACCTATGAAGCTCCTGGAGTTATCAGACAGCTGTACACTACAGTGAACTTACAAAAAAGTAAGCATGTTTTGCTAATTGAAGGATATATGCATCATATAGAGAAAGTAATTGCAATGTAAAACATATTGGTGTTGTAAATAGAAGCAATCACAGAAATGTAAGGGAAGGACCATAATGTTATCACTATCTGACAGTGAATAGTTGTTGAAAACCATAGCACATAACCATGTTGGTGATCCTGTGGAGGTTGAGAAATATTGTATGTGTAGTGAACTTAAGCACAAGGCACCTGTATCTAGAGATATCCTTGTGTATTAATAGATGATGCTGTGCACCTACGACCTTGGAGTACATTCCTAGTTTACCTAACAGAAAAGCATTACTTCAACAAGTAGGCAGAGTTAGATGTAAACATTCGGATGAGTTTCACATTTCTAACTTGACTCTGCATAACCTGGATTTAACTCGGATTCCATTTAAAACTGGCACATTTATTGAAAAAAGATTAATGGATGAAAGCAGTGATAATACTGTAGTAGTCTTTAACACCATGACTAATCTGTATGATTTAAGCAGGGCTACTATTTGGCTTATAGACGGTACATATTTCTGTAAAGGTGTTTTGTGCAGACAGTTATATAGTATACATGGCCTAATTAAATATGGAGGTTATAGCAAATCTGTGCCATTACTTTATTGTTTGATGTTTAAAAAGTCATTGAAAGCATACAACATGATGTGGCACTGTGTTTTCTACTTATTGTCTGATAACGGACTGCAAAGCAGAGTGAAATTTATTTTATGTGATTTCGAGGTAGCCGCTGTTTATTTCACTTTGGCCAGGTGCAACAGCTTGGTTTAGTGTCATTGCAATTCATCCTTCACCTTTCAGTTAGCTGTTAAAAGTTTAGTTGCGCTTGCTTTTGTCCCCGAAGAAGTAATATCTGCATTCAATACACCGAAAGAAATGTTCCCTACAGAAGGTAGAGAACAAATAAAGTATTTTTCCAATTGGTACATTTTAGGTAAAATGAGAAAATTTGCAACTCGAACTTACTCATGTTCTATTTTTCCACCTCTATTTAACATTAAATTTTAGAATATTTCTGAGTTAAATTCATTGTTTTTGCCCAGAACTCAGAATTCTATGGAGGTGTGGCATCAGTGCTTGAAGTGCATATTTGGTTTACATGCAACAGATTTGTCTATGTTGCTGACAGTGCTTGCTAGAGAGCAAAACTGAGTGGAAGAAGTACATGTAAGGCTGGCGGTAGGGTGTCCTCCATTGCCAACAAAGAAGAAACTCATTGAAAGGCATGCACACTTTGAAAGGCTGTTACAAAATAAAGAAAGTTAGACTTGTGTGGAGTTTTTGAAGGCTATCAGAAGAGTCTTAAAGATGTGAGTTAATAGTCACTATGTTACTAATGTTAGTCCACTGAGGTTTGGTTCTATGAGGGTTTTTCATGATACACAGCATGTTCGGGTGATGGCTGTGCACTATAATTATTGTCGGTGATGTAAAGGGAAGGTGTAAGGATGGATGGCACATTAACATTGCAAATTTCATGCTTGTGAGCTTTTGGTTTTTCGATACTTCGGTATAATGGTCTTGTTATTCTGAGGTTTGATATTATGGGTCTTCAGGATTTAGAAGTAGACCCCCATGCCCACAACCCTCCAAACACACATATGCACATGTGTACAAACACATATCCTCAATTAAAATTAGAAAATTAATAATAATGCACTGACTCGGCAAAAGTTTATTAGTTCTAAAATACTTGCCACTGTGCAAAATACTTTAAACATATGTGCTATGCAGCCCTTTCTTGAACTACTGAACCATGTAGGTTACTGTCATGTAAGGATTGCTTGTAAACAATGAACACAATAAAGCTGCGGACATTGCATCTGTTGCACAGTGAGCTATTGTTAAGTTGCTGTTTGAGCACTGAGAGTTATTTAACTTACATTCTGTTAACACATGAGGACTTGTCACTGGAGTCTAAGAGAAAAATGGTATTGTTATGCTCTTTAAGTTCCATTTAAAAATCAATTTGTCATTTTTTGTAGGACTCGCTCAGAAGATCTGCTTTGGTTGACATATGTCTATGACATGCAATTTACATTGCCTGCCTTTACAGCAATCCTTTTTTTAATTTCCACCAGCTGTTGATCTGTTTTATACAGGTTTAAATATAATTGGAACGACATTGCATGTGGATGACACATGACATTTTCTAAACATATTCAGGCACATTTGTGAATGACTCACTGACTCAATCAGTTTTAGTCACTATTTAACGTATACACCACGCTTCCCCCTAGGAACCCATCACCTCTCTGTCCCTTTATTAGGTTTAGAATGCTATTATTTGCAAAATCCTTAATGCTGCATCCACTGACTCTTGACTTCTATGCAACAAAGGACACTTTAACCTTGACACTAGACCCATGACTCAGCACAGCCCGTAGTACTCAGACATGTCCCTTTAAAAAGCTGTGCCTTCATTTATATGCAGATGACAGGGAAGCTTTTTTAATTAGAAAAGTCACAAAAATCATATGTCAATTTAATATGTTTCACTCTTGTAACTTTCAAATTTTGAGGGAATATGACTGAATATTAGCTTTGTAAAATAAAAATCTCCTTTTAAAGTAAGGTAGTTTGTTTAGATTTTCAAAATAGTTGTGGCTATTTTTTTTGGTTTTCTGTAACAGAAGTCAAATTTTATCTTTGAGATGGGCACTAAATGTACATATTGCAAACTGAATCGTTTATATGAATGTCAACAAAACGCTTGATTTATTTTGGACAGATCTGCATAGACTAAAGTTCACAGAGATCAGCCCTTGAGTATAAAACTGGTTAGTTGCATATACTAAAATCTGCCGATGATGTGTTGTTTTAAATTTCAGGAATGACAAATGAGGCCACAGTGAAAGCAAATATTTTGAGGGTCAAGAAATGGGCCACTGATGAACAGACATGGACTTTTTTATCCTGCAGAGTCTTTTATGGGCACAGCTATGTTCAGCCACTACATCTCCTGGGATTAATTTAAGACACAGTTGCAAAGCTCACAACGAGGCTCTATTTAGACATTTCTAATCTCTCAGTAACTAGTCAACAATAAGTTATTAAATGTGACCACATCCTGCATATATGTCAACAATTACTGGTAGCTTTTTTTTTTAAAGAGTTTGCTTTACGCTGCTTAACTTGAAATATTTCTACATTTTAACTTAAAAATATGTGTATTTATTATAGCTGTACATTTAAACTCTAAGCAACACATCATTGCTGTCTTGTTTCTAGATGATGTGTTGTAGATAAATACCAGGTGGAGAGTTTCACAGCTGATGGACTGACAGATGTGTGAGTTATGAACACAAACTGTAGTATAGTGGTATGTTGTTTGTGGCCAGTCAAGAGAAATATAAAGTGTGCAGTGTATGAGTTCAATATAATGAACGTTTCGTCAAGACATGCAGTACATATAGTAGTGCAGTTGGGCAGGGTAGACATCCTGATACGCAGCATGGCAGCCAGTGTTCATCATTGGACAGTAACACAGTGAGCAGTCCCCAGGCACTGGGTGGTTAGATGTCAAGGATGCACAGCATAGCAAGCTTGTGCGCAATGCAGTATGACAGCATCATGAATGCTAGAACAAGGGCCATGGACAGTACAAGAAAGTGCACAGCATGCAAACATATGCACCCTATATTTTAGTAGTGGCTAAGAAGGACTGTAAAGCACAGTGTATGCTTGCAGTGTACATAGCTGTGTAGTATATGCATATACTACACTTACTAGACAGCTCTGTGTAGTATGGGCATATACTACACATACTAGACAGCTGTGTGTAGTACAGGCATATACTACACATACTAGACAGCTGTGTGTAGTATGAGCATGTACTACACATACTAGACAGCTGTGTGTAGTACGGGCATATACTAGACAGCTGTGTGTAGTATGGGCATATACTACACATACTAGGCAGCTGTCTGTAGTATGGGCATACACTACACATACTAGACAGCTGTGTGTATTATGGGCATATACTACACATACTAGACAGTTGTGTATAGTATGGGCATGTACTACACATACTAGACAGCGGTGTGTAGTATGGGCATGTACTACACATACTAGACAGCTGTGTGTAGTATGGGCATGTACTACACATACTAGACAGCTGTGTGTAGTATGGGCAAATACATATCTGGAAACTGTATTAGCAGAAACAGGCATGTAAAATTGTACATACACAGACATACAGGCACACACACAGTCATCTATGTATGTATATATGTATGTGTGTGTGTATGTGTGTGCTCACATTCATGCACGTGTGTCTCCATGTATGTTTGTGTGAGCATGCACTTGTGTGTAAATCTATGTATGTGTGTGTGTGTGTGTGTGTGTGTGTGTGTGTGTGTGTGTGTGTGTGTGTGTGTGTGTGTGTGTGTGTGTGCGTGTATGTGTTTGTGTGTGTGAACGCTATTGCGTGTGTTTGCGGTATGTGTGCATTACAATGTTAAATATACAGTTCCTGGGTATATAAGTAGAAGACAACAATTCAAAGAAAGTTTTACCTTCATGCATGTTATTACCCATTCCTGCATACCAGTCCTTATTTGCATCTTATAAGGCTTTTGCTTTCTGCAACTGATATTACAGTTTGAAAATTGCTTAACTTAACTTGCGCTTAGGCAGTACATTTGCAAGGGCCTGTGCTCAGTTTACAGGAGCTGCTCTAGGATTGGTGTGCTCTCTCTCATCTCTGGAGTGAATCCAAATGAAATTCCAGGCATCCTTTGAAATCTACAGAAAAATAAGCATTTTTATTCACTGTACTTCACTTTTAAACTGTGTATTACTGAATTGCCTCCTACGTTTAACTGTTTAGCCATTTTAACTGTTTTGCTGTTTCGCTATTCCAATTGTTTACTGTTTCAGACTGTTTTTCCTGCACTTTGTATTTTCTAGTACTTATGTATGTTATAGCACAGGCTAGATTCATATTTGCTGAATTTAGATTCTTTGGCATTATCTGAGCACTAAAACCAGCCATCTTACATTAAGAGGGCCCCCTGCACCCTTGAGGCAGAAGAGTGTAGCAAGGGAGCCATCTGAGTTGGAGATTGTTGAAATAAGGCTCAGTATTGTGCAGTTCCATTGGCCAGATTGTTGGAAAATTTGCTTAACTTGTTTTAAAAAACGGTTCTCACAGTTGCTACATAAGCCCCACTTTTGCGCATGTTTGCACCTATTTTAACATAGTTACACAGAGTTTGGCCAGCAGGCACTGCTCTATTATCTTCATCTGAACAATCTGAGACATCTGTTTGCATGTAGCACACCTTCGCGCAGCACTGCGCAGTGGAAGTAACCACTGGCGGTTACAGATGCAAAAGCTAAAATAGATTTATTTTCCCTTAGAAGCTGTCTGTGCTCCAACTGAAGAGTCCCGTAAATTGCACTTAGCTGTTTGGAGAGCACCTCAGCTGGGCTTTCTGCAGGATTTGCTACTTTAACTAAAATCTCCTAAGCCCTGATAGTTTCATATCCCTTGAGAGCCCCGATAGTATAGACCCAGCATTATGCCCCCCAATTAAACCACATCCTTCCTCATTAAAGTAAGCAAATGTACACCTGGTATTAAGTTTGGCCTCAGTTTTCCTCCATTTCTCCTGCCAACCTGATTGACATGGGTATCCTGCGGCAGTGTAGCAATTGCCTAATGTACACTGCCAACCCAATATTCCTAAACCACCCAAGCTCAGTTTGTGAGACATGCATATACACTAAGATTTTGGAATCCTTGCTCTCTCATTCAGAAGGACAGTGACACTTAACAGGTTGTCAGCCCACATACTACACCTGCAGAAACCACATTCTCAACACATAAACCCTCATATGTGGAGGTACTCACCAGAAATTTACCTAAACACCAGAGACCTCTGAAACACAAACATGCTACACCTAATACAGTACCTACAGCACTCAACGCATGAAACCACAAGCACAAGTGTCTCACCAAATAAGCTCCAAATGCAAAGCACATCTAAATCATAAAGTTTTGGTCATAGACAACTCTATAGTGAGACACATAGATGTCCCATTTACTAAGATGGACAAGGAGAAGGTTACAATCAGCTGTCTGTTGGGTGCTAGGATCTGCCAGATCACACATGCACTCAAGACTGTCCACAACAAGTACAGTTATGATGCTGTCAAAGTTCATGTTAGTGTGAATGACTTGAGACGTACCTCACTGGACTATATGAAGACAGACATGACTGAGCTCTCTGAATATGTGGCTCAGGCAGTTATGTCCTTAGCCTTGAGCAGCATTCTACCTTCACCTAAGATGATACCACAATATACACAAAAAAATGATTAACTTCAACAATTGGCTTACTTGCTGGTGTCATTCTAAGGAGATCCAGTACCTGTCAGCCTGGAATGACATGGTAGATAGACCACACTGCTTTGCCAGACATGGTCTTCATCAGTCACCTCTGGGATTTTGGCTCTTGCCTCCCCCATAGTGCCTTTTTTAGGTAATGCCACAACAACAAAATTCTGAACGTAAAAATATCTTCAAAAAGAAACCTCAAGGTTATGCTGCTAAATGCTAGGTGTCTAAACCTAAAACTGCACTCACTGAAAGCAGCCCTCACCTTAGAAGATGCTGATATCTGTGCAGTCACAGAGACTTGGTTTAAGGCTGTAGAAAGCAGCCCAGCCATAATGGGTTACAATATCTTTCACACATTCAGACCACCAACTGAAAGTGCAAGAACTAAAGGAGGTGGAATATCAATATTCATCAAAGATAAATACATCTCTAGATTGGTTAAACAAAACTATTTCTTTGAACTAATCCAAGTCTAATTGACTGTTGGTAAGACAGCTCTCCAAGTTATTGCAAGTTATAGGACCCCCTCCATGAACCATGGTACCCACACTGCATACTTGGATCTACTTGAATCGCTCAAGATACAACCAAACACCCTGGCTTTAGGTGACTTTAACTACCCATCCATAGATTGGGTAAATAATATGTGTACTAACACACTTGCCCAAAAGTTCTGGGACTTCATCAACTCCAATGTCTTGGACCAGTTGGTTGATACCTCCACAATGGGCCCAGACATTCTGGATCTGGTGCTCACTAACATGGGTAATCATTGCACCACTCCATGTGTGCGGCCCTCCCTAGTGAGGTCTGATCATAAATTAGTCTCATTAGAACTAACAATAACATCTGACCCACATTAGCAGAAACTAGACTGAAGAACTTCTCCAAAGCCAATTATAACCTAATATGTGATGGCATTAATAGATTCATGGCCCCTGCCCTTACTGATGGCATGGACACCGATACTAGGATTTAACCCAATGCCTT
This sequence comes from Protopterus annectens, assembly GCF_019279795.1. Lineage (NCBI taxonomy): Eukaryota > Metazoa > Chordata > Ceratodontiformes > Protopteridae > Protopterus > Protopterus annectens. Next base: position 432,467,974 of record NC_056730.1, read on the forward strand.
GTACAAGCATCTATACAAATGTATTAACTCAGCCATACCTGATAGGATCAAAACAAGGTCCTCAAGAAAGAACAAGCCTGCCTGGTGCACATCCACCATTAACAGGTTATACAATAAGAGGAAGAAATTGCTGTCCAAGAGCAGAAAGGAATGGTCTCTGAATTGTAAGCTAAGCGAATAAGACACCTCATAAGGCATTCTAAAGCTAACTATGAAATCACATTAGTATCCTTCACTAAGGATAACCATAAGGTCTTCTTTAGCTACATCAGAAACTTTAAAGGAAAAACACAGATCTGCACAGAAGTGATTGGTAATGGGACCACATATACTGAACCTGCAGAAATGGCCAGCCTGCTAGCTGACAGGTTCAATGAAAACTTCTCCCCTCATCCCTGCCACATATCTCTAAGAGCATCCCCTACCACCTGCCCTCCACCTAGTATCTCCAAGGAGCTGGTCATAAACGCTCTCTCCAAAGCCAGAAACACAGCCTCTATGGGACCTGATAATATCCCAGGCTGTGTTTTAAATGGATTAAAGCAGGAACTAGCTGCACCACTCAGTATTCTTTTTACTCACAGTCTAAGCACTGGTTTTGTATCTGCCGAATGAAAAACAACAACCATCATTCCGTTACATAAAGGAGGCATCTCCACAGACCCTGGGACCTATACACCCATAAGCCTGACCAGCCTAATCTGCAAGGCTATGAAAAGAATAATCATGGAACTTATCTACAAAGATAAATGAGACCTTCACATGCTTGACTTGACCCAGTTTGGCTTCATTAAAGGGAGATCTTGCCTCCTGAACTTGGTAGACTTCTTTGGGATAGTCACCAAAGCCCTGGAAGAAGGAAAATCCATGCAAATGGCCAACTTGGACTTGTCCAAGGCCTTTGACATTATTCCCCACTCAAGCATCATTGATAAACTCACTCAGCTGGAGATCAACCCGCATATTGTCAGGTGAGTTACAAATTGGCTCATCAATAGAATGCGCACAGTCAAAGTAGGTGGCTCTACCTCCACCAACAGACCCATAACCAGTGGTGTTCCACAGGGATCAGTACAGTTAAGATGTCTGACTGTGATAAAAAAGGATGGCTATGTAATGTATTTCATCTTTGCTTGACACAGACAGTTGACACACATTAAAGTGTTCCAAGTTGCTTCACGCAAATTACAAAACCAGAATGGGTTCCTATGATGTCATCAAACTTTTACAAGTTCGAACCACATATGGTCATGTTCGAATTTGTAAAAGTTCAAGCGTGTGAATGGAAATCTCCATAGGCAGAGGTTTCCATTCACTTCAATGTGGTGTGATCTCGGAGTTGGTATATTTAAGTAGCGGGGGTGTGGGGGGTGCAGGGGGGCTTGACCCCCGGCTTACAACAGTTTATTTTGTTGTCTGTTGTGTTTTTTTTTTAGGTAGTTGAAGTTATGTAACTTCGAACATAATGGTTCGACCATTACGTGTTCGAAGTTACGTAACTTAGACTGTGTGATATAGACCCAACTAGAATAATGAGCAAACAACAGTAGCTAATATTTTGTTTCTCCACAGATAGTCCCAGCAATAATAGCTACTATTTCTGTACATATCTGAGATGATCAATTTTTACACAAAAAAGATTAAAAAATTGTTTTCCATTTAAAAGCCACTCACCATACTCTCAACTTTCTCTGATTTTTGACTCGTATTTGTGCCTAAGCCATAGTGGTGCAGCGGTAGCATTGTTGCCTCACAGCAAGAGGTTCTTCCATTTGATTCTCAGCTGGAGAACCTTCTGTGTGGAGTCTGCATGTCCTCCCCGTGGTCGAGTGGTGTTCAAAAGACATGTGTAGAATGGGCATGCCTTCGTTGAAGGTTGGGCGTCAAGCTGGCACCTGTAAAAAATCTACTGCTAATTAGCGGTCCGGTGTTCCGCTGTGGCAACCCCTAACTGGGAAAAGCCGAAAGAAGAAGAACATTTTTGCCATCTGCCTTTTAAATTTTTTGATTTTGTTATATTACTGTGGGTTATGTTGTTGCCTCGCAGCAAGAGGTTCTCCTGTTCGATTCTCGGCTAGAGTGCAGGGAGTGCCTTCTGTGTGGAGTCTGCATGTCCTCCCCGCAGTTGGGTGGGCATTCGAAAGACATGCGTAAATGGGCGTGCCTTCATGGAAGGTTGAACATCGAGCTGGCACCTCGGCATTCATGAAAATCTACTGCCAATCATTAGCGGACCGGAGTTCGCTGTGGCGACCCCTAACCAGGAAAAGCCGAAAGACAACAACAACAACTGTGGGTTATAGTTAGTCAATAACTCTGCACATTAGAGTTTCATACTTACTATTATTTAGAAAATGTATACATATGCAGAAGACTTACTGTTTTATGAACACTCTTAGTAAATTATAGTAATATTTAAAATGTGTCCTTGATTTTGGGTATTTGTTTCTTCTTCTT